>NC_058505.1:2367500-2617500 GCF_020382885.2 Scatophagus argus | reverse complement strand
CTCACAGCTGATACGCTTGATTCAGCAGCGTTGTAACCTCGGGTCATCGGGTGCTTCAGGTCTTCAGGTAAAATATCAAGTCTTATCAAATTGCAGTGTAATAAGCATCACCTGGCAGTGGGTTGAGATTGTGTTGCCCTCACTTGATGAATTGCAGTGAATCATATTGCTGAAAATCATTTTTGTCGCACTGTGGATCATGTATCTGGATTTTCTTGAGGCCATTTGTCACTATACAGTGCAGGATTGGACAAAAAATGATGCAGATGTAGGTCTCTCCATGCCACACATGCAGAACATAAATAACATGTTAGTAAATATTATATATATATAATAAATAAATATTTCTTTATTTAAATCCGAATAGAAAATAAACACAAAAAAGACATAGACAAAAAGAAATGTGAATATGTAGCAGACATACCACAAGTAGCACCAATGATAGTCACACTATTATATGTTGTAGTATCGCAGGAGTATACCAGTACCTTCTGAGAGACTTCCACTGGGGTTTAGCAGTATAACAATAAAGAGAGAAACTGATGTTTTGATTCCCGTTGGGGGTCCAGGCCACTGCTGCAGCTAGACTGCAGACAAACACCGCTAGTCTGGACAAACACTAACAGAGACCTTTAATAAGATCTCCAAATAAAGCACACCGCGGTCCACGAGCCCTGTCCACACCGCAATATTGCAGGTGTGCTATGGAAACACTGGTGTATAAACCTCAGCCTTATTGAGCCCTCCTGCTCCTCTGGGCCGGTCCACATGTTCAATCAATGTTGAACACATCCCGACCGGCACGCCATTCATTACCCGACATTATAAGTAACGTTATACCTCGGCTTTAAACGTGGTCATCGACCTGGGGGCCAGTTAATGATGGAAAAATGATATCATTTGCTGCAATGTCCCTTCGTAAGCTGACCCCGAAAACCAGACGGGGGTCTCTTCATCTTGACCACGTCGGCTATCGATTTCCACTGAGGATAATGACTTTTTATGTCTGTAATATATGAGGGGATCTCTGATGTAGGCTGATCTGTTTGCTCGCCGTGGCCCACTTTCATTGCCGTTGTCAGGGGACTCGTATAGCGGAGAGCTGGAGCCCAGTCGCTCTGTGGACGTTGCTCTGCAGGCTCTCGCCTCTCATTTCAGCGGCTTCTGTATTTACAGCCACATTCGCTGCCGAATGTTCGCATTGTTCGAGTCGTAATTTACGCTTTATCTTAGCCGTGCCTGTTTTTGTTGAAGGTGAAGGTGTCTCTTTTTCAAGTGTCATAATTACAGCCACTGGGTTTGTGCTGCTGAAAAAATGCAGCGAGAGAAGTATTTGACTATGTTTAATTGTGTTCCCGTGGTAACACATGCAATCTAATTTTTCTACGCAGAGGTAACCGTGGAAGAAAAATTATTGAAAAATCAACCCCATAAAAACAAAAATAATTTGTTTTTTTGAGCAGAGAAAGTTTTCTCATTGCATATTTTTAAGTTTTGTTTTGTTGTTTATTTGTTTGCTTTTTTCAGATGCAAGTTTAATTAAGTGCTTCTCAATAGATGTGCGCAGCTCGTAGAAATGATAGATTTTCAGCCTCGTCAATTGCTTGTTTACTTCAAGGTTGTGCTTTGATTACTGCCTTTTGAGTCTGCAAATAAAATGCATCTGAAGCAGAACCGGCGTGGAAACAGATGGAAGTCTGACACTGTTGCTTCAGAGGACGTGTCGCTATAGTTACACTGAAACAAAGAGCTGCTGTAGAACTGCATCTGATAGGAAAAAAAGATTCTTTCTGATGTAAATGACTGAATCATTCCAATGTGTGAGCAGTACTGTACATGAATAATGAAAGCAGTGATCTGTTGTCTGGGTGCTGTGGCTCTGACCTTTGACCCCCTGACTGCTGGATGTTTGCACTGCTGGTGATAGAGAACATGAATCTTACTGTACTTTTCACACTCAGTGAGCAGCTCTGGGTAAGAGGAACGTTCAGCTCAATTAGGAAATAAATCAGATAAGTCTAAATGGAGACTGTAGCCAACAGTGTTTAATGACATCGTGTCATGTCAGGTGTGAACTGGTCGCACCAAACTACCCTGTCTACTCTGTCAAAGACAAATAACTAAGTCCAGTTGCATTCGATTGAATTTCCTTGAGATAACCATGACCTGGATGAATGAGAATATTCACAGGCTTACTCTGTCATGTCAAACGTTTGAGTTTGTGTCTCGTGAACCACTCGGACTTTCCCGCTCGTTATGCTACATTACTTCACACTTCTTGACATTTGTGTCTAAAATGACACGCCAGACACGTGACGTCAAATGGCTTGAGACACTGGCTGTGGTCATGGACGACGTGTGACGAAAGCACTGATGATATTAAAAACTAGGAAAGAGGTTAAACAGCCTGTGAAAAGCCTTCTTTGATGCTGACCTATGGCGCACAGTTTGGAGGCAGCGTGGTGTCCAGCAGCACCCAATGGGGTCGTGTGGTTGTGACCTTTGAAGGGGAAGCAAGCAGGATGCAGCTCGCCTGGCTGAGCTGAGAGAAATTAGCTCATGAGGATGTGGATAATGACCCTGCAGTCTGGCTCAGCACCCACGCTCTACCACGAGAAAAAACACGTACCCACCCACCCCTCCTCCTCCTCGTCCTCGTCTTCCTCCTCATCCTCCTCAGGGTTAATGGACGCATAGATTTTTTTCTTTTCTTTTTTGCCGTCCAATTTATCTCATTCTTATTGGCATTACCCTTTTGCCTGGGTGCTCCGGCGGGGAGGAGGGGGGGCCGAGCGAAACACGAGACAGTAATGAGATTTCGCAGACGTTGCACCATGTAGAATTTCTGATGATCATATTACATTTTGTCGATAACCAACAGAACGTATTAAATCAGGCCTTCTCGACGTAGCGCTGGATCAAGTGGTGTGATTACATGACCCACTTTTCTGTGTGCTTTGTTAAAGTGCAGATATACACATTTGGTCCTTTTCTTCTCCGATCAGCCCCTGAGAATAGACTGGCAGTGAAGCATCACTCAATAACATCATGTCATTTGTGAAGATAATGTGGTGAAGAAGGAGAGGAATGTGACAGAAACATTTGATTCAAGGTCGCTTTTGAAGGTGCTTTATTTGCTTTATTTATTCCTAAATTTCCTCTCATGACCCGTGACAAGAGCAACGTTCTTGATGATGTTTCTGAAAACTGTTATTTAGATAAAAGCAGGGCTGTCAAATCAAGCGAACACCATGAGGACAAAAAATAATCATGAAACAAACAAACCTTATGATGCTGACTTTGTGACTCAGATACCAACAAACATTCAGCTCTTTAGGTCGTCACTTCGATAAAAGTTGTCGTAAAATAGCTGAATATAAAAAATGTTTTTAGGTTTCACTCCTTTGCTGGACAGTGACTGGTTGAGGACGATGTCTCCTCCAATTCAAATTAGCTTTTCTGAATGTACATCCAATTCTACACACATTATGGGAAACTTATGACACCGGACACGAGGCTTCACATGCAGGATGGGATTAGTGTAGCTGTGATTCTCTCAAAGAAGACATATTTCCGTCTTCTTTTTGGGAAACACTGCAGTATTAAAATAAACAGTCCACCGACCACATGGATGTAAGCTTTAGCTAGCTAGCAAACGGAGCTCCAGTGCGCTCAGTAACTGGAACTGGTTATTACGGTTTAATCAAACAAACCAGCTCACATTTTAAGAATGTCTTTATTAAGCATTGTTGATCATAAATAAAGGATCTGAATTCCTTCCATATGGCGCCTTTACACCACCAAACTGCTGCTTCTTTATTGGGGCTCTTCAATAACTCGCTATCTGTCACCCAGCAGACACGCTGAAATAAGCAGGTAATATCTGGTGGCTTTTTACAGGCACATTACTGTAATCATTCTGGAGTGCCCCGTATTGTTTAGTGGAGTGTTGTTCTGCTCATAGCCCTGCATGCTCCAATTTGACAAGGCCACTTAGGCTCCTCCATGTTCCCAGTCATTTCCACTTGGCCTGGAGTGGATTTAAAGCCAGTGGAAATTGTGTGCAGGGTGACATCATCATGCTGCTTCTGTGTGTGTGTGTGTGTGTGTGTGTCTTCGGTCCTAAAGTGAGATTTTTGTGCTGTGTGTGAGTTTTGTGATGCCCTCATTAGTATGTGTTCTTGGGCCATCCATGTGTATAACGTGTGTGTGTGTGTGCACGTGCTTTTTTTTTTTTTTTTTTTTTATAGAGCCTAGGCTCTTAAGGTGTGTGTAAATTCTGTGGCCAACTCCATGACATCATGACGGATGAGTTAATCATATCAAAGTTTCATTGGATGAGTCACACGGGTGCAAAAGCCTGCTGGGATTCCCACTCCACTGGTGGTGCAATGTGTTATATTTAGGTTAGATTTATTCTCAAAACAACAACAAAAGTATTAGAAGCTCATTGCAAAGGATAAAATAAGATAAAATAAAGATACAGATTTTTCTCAAGTCTTTTCTAATTTTCCTTTAAACACATAAAAAAGGAATGAATCACATTAACTCTCTGGGCAACAGTAAAGTATCCAGATTACCTTGATGTAAGTCGCACAGAGCAGGTAGATAAAACAGTCTTCATCAACCCAAACGGCTGTGGGATGTAAAGTTGTTCCTCGGTTGCTGCTGTCAGGCTGCCGTTGGTCTCCAAACACATTAGTCTATGTAGCCACCATGAGACCAATTCCCTCTTAATTGGAAAGCGAATGTATTGCACTGCATTACATCATATAACAATGGTGCTGTTATTGCTGAACTGTGTTAACATAATTGAGCGCAGGCCTCTTTTAGATCTACACAAGACTTGGTTTAGATAAGAATGAGGTTCAGGACCAGTTTATTGTAAAAGTTTGCAATTCTGATATTGATCGACTTTTAGATTATCTTATTGTCTTATTTACTGTCTTATTTATTATTACTGTCACTTATTGTATTCATTTAATTCTTTTTCATGGGCTAACACATCCTAGAATGACCATAAATGATGGTTGATCCTGTTGAAGTTGAGGTTAGTCCTGTAGGCTCTGATGGTTAGAGTTATGTCAGTGCATCACAGCAATCAGGGTCTGCACAAGTATAGAGAGACAAGTAATACATTTATGTACCTCAGACAGCCTCGGGTGTTTATTTGAAATAGGCATACTGTGTGTGTTTTGGAATGTTTTAGCATAATTTAGAAACTACATTCTGATCTGCTTCTAGTTTCACTGGCTTTTAAGTCCTGCTGTAAAAGCACAGGACATTATATGTACATGGCTTTTATTGGGATCAGGCTTTTATTTGTGGCCCTGGTACTCCTCGTGTTCATTTCCTCCTTGCTGGCAACAGTTACTAACAGACTCAGCTTTTAACTGACAATTTATGAACAATTACATTGATAAGATGAAGTGCTTACAAAGAAAAAAACTGGAACAAAAAGGGATTGTTAATGGATTATAAAGTGATACGAGAATCCCGAGTGTTTACAGCAGGAGCTGGCTGCACCATTATTGCAAATGTAATGAACCGGATGCCATATCAACTCTTACACCAACTGTTGGACACATGGAAATGAAAGCAGCCAGCACCTGTCTCACATACACAAACTGTCCAACAGAATTTGAAGTCCCGCTAACATTATTGTGCTTCAAGAATTTCCCTCCAGGGATTAATAAAGGAATTCTGATTCTGATTCTGATTCTGTGCTTCACGTCCACTGAGATTTGATTTCTGTCACAAAGTCAGAAATAGAACGAGATGAGAGAATGTCCTCCTGACAATCCAAAGACGGGACGACAGCAGGACGTCTCAAACAACTTTGAATGTATTTTCAGGAAATTCTGTGGTGATATATGCATGTTAAGCCTAAATACTATGCACTGAGCGTCTTGATGATGCGTTTACTGTCAAAGCTGCCAGCCATCGGTTTGGTTTGCGTGTGCTTCCTGTTTGCTTGTGGCTCAAATGTGAAAAGTCAAAATTTGACAATCGAGTGGTAAGATGACTTTTTAAATTTGTCGTTGAAGAGGAACATTTTGGGGGGATTGATGTTAAGCAGAATCATATTTTCTTAGTCCATTTCAAAGTGTCGGACAGCAGCTTGGAGTCAGCTGTGTACAGTATCTCATGGATCAGGCCTAGCATGGCACATCTCAGCTCCTGGGTCTCAGCCTCCTGAACACATAAACAAACCCTTCACAATTTATGTTCAGCAATGCCCCGACCCTGAACTTCTTTCTCTATCCAACCAGCATCTGCTGCTCAGTGAGTCAGCTTCCTATCAGCCGCTGAGGCCCGAGTCACTCTGGCATTCAGGAAAGACTGTTAGGCAGAGATTCTCCTTTAAGCTTAGCAAGAACTGCTGATCTCATCCAGCTACGCTTTCCTTTCCAGTAACAGTTGAGATAGTGTGTTTCACTTTCCCTGCATGACGCAGGAGCTGTGGATGTGTGTGTGTGTGTGTGTGTGTGTGTGTGTGTGTGTGAGGGAGTGGGAGGGAAGATATGCTTCCATAGAATTTCAACTGAAAAAAAATTCTTTTCACATTAAAACTTGCACTTGGTTTGGCTGTTGTTTTGAAGTTTTTGTGGGCCAAAGACCTGAACCGGCATTATTTTATTTTAGGGCAGATGCTGTTAGCGCTCAAGTCCATAGCCAACAGTGCTTTTTATGCCTGGGTTATATATAGTACGGCAGAGACAAGCATCCAGGTGTCTTTAGCCAGCGATGCTCCTTGCACCTCTTCAGCCTCTTCAGATGCAGCAAACTGCATGTGAACACTGAAAATAAGCTTAAACATAAGTGAACACTGACTCACGGTTTCATGCTGGACTCAAAACCCAGTCCCAGGTGTTTGAGTCCCGTGTTTGATCCATTCATCAACCACAATCTCGTCTCTAATCTTCTCCCAGCTGCCAGTGTCTACATTCTACAGTCACGCTCATGATACAGTCACAAGAATGCATCATGGGAAGAAGCGAATAACAGCACAGCAGGGGAGGGTTTAATGAAATACTCTTGAGGAAAAAGAAAATATTAATAGTGACACACAAACACTTGCAGCACGTGATTTTGTGGAACCAAGCGATCATGTTTAAATAGCCTGATGCTGCTGTGTGACTACACTTTGTTGACTGCACACTAAATTGAACTTGTGCTGACCAAATATGTACATGCAACCGAGAGGTTGGAGAAGCGGCTCGAGACCGGAGGGTCGCCGGTTCGATTCCTCCCTGGACTGGCAGGAAAAAACTTGAGTGGCCCCCCACCCCTCCATTAGCAACAGCTGAGGTGCCCTTGAGCAAGGCACATAACCCCCCAACTGCTCCCCGGGCGCCTGACATGGCAGCCCACTGCTCCTGTGTGTCTCACTGCATGTTGCATGTGTGTGTTCAGTCACTGATGGGTTAAATGCACAGAAGAATTTCAGCATATGTAAAAATATACTGACACATATAGTTTGAAGTTTGGCTAAAAAGCCACAATATTCAACAGTTTCACCAAACTCAAATGCCATGAAAGATTTATGAGCAATGTGGGACGCGGACAGAGAGTTCATTCTAAAAGAAGCTTTGATTAAAAAAAGGTGCCAAATGGAATCAAAATACATAAAAAAAAGTAAAAAGAGACAAATGGGGAGACAAATGATCAACGTCACAGGAGCTGCAAAGGCACTCCAGACTTCCATATATGAAGTCTGCATACAGATGTAAACGTTGCACAGGTCCATCTTTAGACAGAGTACGTACGCACCGAGAGGCTGCACATGTTTACAACGTCCCAAATAGGAAGTGTTTATAGAAGCCCTGCAGTACTGATCCAGTGCAGACGTACGTCTATCCCACCTGCCTCTGTGTTGGCAAGAAACAACTGAAACAGCAGCAAAACTGAACAGTGCTGAAAGTTTACAAAAGTTTTAACACATGTGCTTGACTCCAACATCCCAGCAGCTGGACTGATAAAAATCAGATTACAAAGACTCCACTAATTACACTGAGACTCGGATGTACATCTTGGCTTCTTCTTCACCCTCAGTGGCCAATAATCATGCCTCAATAAACACTGACTGAACTGAGTATCACGTATATCACATGACAGCAGAACAGGATCAGCCTGATGGAGCAGTGAAGTGTGAGAAGCCACCAGCCACCTCACATGTTCTTCTACAGTAAGTTCTCATTTGAAAGTTTCCAAGAGACAGACTGCTATGGTGGGGGAGTCTAAAAGTTTATTGGACCTTTTAAGTTGCTTTAGATGTTAATGAGATGAAATTTAGCATTTTTCCACTTTATTGGTTTGCAGATGATTGTATTTAAAGAGCTAGAAAATAGAAATGCAGAAGGGTAAAGTGCATAAATACAAAGGGACTCCATCAAAAAGAACTCCTGGTAACAAAGCAACACCTGAAGGTTGTCTGATGTGAGCTTCAGTGGTCAAAACAGGGATGCTGCATCACAGCAATTCACAAGTCTTCAAGGTTTCACCGGGTCCCTTCACATATCAGAGTGAAATCCTCGGTGCCTTGTCTCCTTACTCTAACTCGGCAACACGGGAAGTTTCATCGTGTAGCCATTAAGCTCTGCATCTCCTCACAATCTCCCAGCATTCAAGAGCAATGTAAAGCACCACAGGCAGAGCGAGTCTGGGTCACTGAGTCTCTTTCCAAGTGCCACACACTTACAGTAAGCATGACTAAATCCCTACCAGAGAGATACCAGCAGTGAATCCCCTCAGTCCGTCTTTGCAGGAACAATTCCCCAAAGCCTCATACTGCTCACTGTGGGCCTCAGACATGTGTAATTAGGTATAAAATACAGCTGTGTGGAGGGTGTGGTGGGCCTGAGCCTCTGTAACACCGGGGGGAGCTGAGGCTCAGGGCTGTAGAGCCTTGAGCTGCCAGTGCACAGAGACAATTAGGTCCAAATGAAAAATTGATTTCCACTCATACTGAATGGATGTTAAAACAAAGCACGTAATAAATACCATCTGGTGACAGGCGGGAGTGCTGGCCACAGCAAACGAAGCCCCTTGTTAGCCTCGGCAGCGCCAGCGTATCGATCGCTCGCGGTGACAAAGGCGACTCTAAACGGGACCTAGAAGATATATAATCCAATAAACATATCAGGGGGCCTGTGGCAACATGGGCATACGGGTGCCACCTTTAATACGTTCCTGCTGGTTGGTCTCTTGGTTTGTCTGTTGGTAGCCGGCCGACAATTGATGGAGTGAACATGGAGTTTGCATGGATCAAAACATCAAGTCGTGCAACAAGGTCGCACCGTGTTGATCGAGGCGGGATCACGCACATGAAGTGGTGCTGCGACATGTTGAGTCTCAGCGGCGCTTTAAAAGCGTTTACTCTCACGGCCTACTGAACATGTTAGAAGACAAGAATGGGATCACGAGACCCTTTCACGAAGGAGTTAACCCCTTATATTTCCCCTCAAATACCTTTAAGGATGGAAAATCTTCACGTTACGTCTGTCTGACAAACTGGGTTTCAACTCTGTCCAGCTCTTCAGTGGCACTACATGATGTTGGCATTCACTGCTCAAGATTCATTCTGTCAATACATGAAGTATTCTCAATGTCGTTTGTACACATTTCTTTAAAATTTAGCTTGCCATTTCTTTACAAAGGATCTTGTGATACAAACTGCATTATTTTCACTTGTGCTTCTCCTGATGTGACATGTCAAAATGTCTTTGAGTAGGTTGACTTTTATGCAGTGATGGTAAAAAAAAAAAAAAGTAAAAGCTCAGCATAACCTCACAGCTCTTGTCAGTTATTCTGATAAATTAGCCCTCTGCTCAGGTAGAAGGTGGGTGGAGCTGTGTTGAGAATCACCTGCAATCACTTTCTTCTAATGAGTGAAGCTCAATCAGGAAAAACAAGTAAAAACCACCTGTGTGGCTTTTTTAACCTAACTGAAGTTTTCATGGGAATATTGTAGGAATAAAATATTTTAAAAAGCAGATTTAGATTTGCAGTGTTTTCCAATGGAAGAGTTAAGTCTTTCTTCTTGATATCTGATTTTCACTCACTTCACGATTATGGCAGTAAAGAGAATTCTAAGTAACGATGTTATTGCATTATCTGTACAAAGTCAGAGGTGTACAGAGGTATGTGAGGCAGACTGAATGTCTGCATGAGCCTGCTGAGTTTCCAGGAGGAAAATGAAATTAAACAATAAACAGCTCCAGCGAAGCTCCAGTGGTGTCACCTGATAAACGACAGGCATGAATGTGTGAAAAACGAACAAAAAGCAGAGACTTGCTGGGTAAAGAGGTTAAAAATCTGTGTGAAGAGGTGTGTGTGTTTTCATTACAGAGTTCGTTGGTAAGACTGGATAAGAAAAATGAAAGAAAAAAGGGGTCAAGTAAGAGCTGTTTCACTGAAGCTGTTTATCAGCTGGCATTTCTCTGTGTTTAATTTTTCACATCAAAAAAGTCTTTGTGGCATCCCTGTGTTGTCGCTCTGTGAGTTGAAGAGGGTCTCCTTTCAAGAATCCGTCCTCCACTGAATCGGACGAGGGATTTCTCCCTTCGAGCGATGCAGAACAGAGTGATAGCATCGCTAATCTTACGGGGCTTTGTATGCACTTAGTATACCTCAGTAAATCAAGAGTGAGCATAGATCTTCAAAAGAGACAGATGGAGAGCGGGAGAGAGAGAACGAGAGGCAGAGAAAGGAAACTGGACAGACAAGACACAGTAAGGGAGAGACAACAATCAGACACAGGACAGATATGAGACAGAAACAATTAGATAATGAGAAGAAAACTAAAGAATAAGGGACACATTCAAACAAAATTAACAAAACTGGTGAGAGCCTTTAAAAAATATTGGCTTGATTGAATTTGTTGCCAAGTTTGAAAGAAAGCACCTAAAAGTCTGATGAGAGAGGGAGAGAGAGAGAGAGATTTTAGGAATTTAATATCATTTTTATGCAAAAAGGCTAAAATGAGAGCTGAAATCACGTCCCAGTGGAAAAATTTGTCTGGATGAAGCTGAGCGCTTTCAGTGGCACAATAATAAGTGAAGCAGATAAACCAAATAAGCCAGCAAAACGCCTGAGACAAACTCTTACAGATGAGACGCGTCCATGCACCTAATGTGGAAATACTGGACTGACATAAGTTTGTCTTTTGTATCGAGCCCTTCTGTCCATTGTTGCTCATTTTCATTCATTAATATCTGCAAGGCTCACAGCCCCTAAATCAATTATTTTGAAGACACATTTCAGACAGGAACATTTTCAAAAGCACCGACACGTCACATTAAAAAGAAATGTCTGTGGCCTGAGCGAGACAACTGAGCAGTTTTTCTGGCTCCTGTTTGACTCAAGCCAAATGAGAGAAGCAGGAGCCACACTAAGAAACAGGAAGGAAGCAGTTGCCAAGAGCTGTTGCAACCAAGTTTAAGAGGCATTCAAGACACACTCCTAACTATCTGAAAGTATCATGGACGTGCAAACGTAAGCACAAACTCACTAATGTTGGTCATCAGCACATGAGAGTGACAAATTTAGCTCTGCAGCTCTCCCATCTTCCCAAATCTATTTTTCAAACTATTATATCCGTTCTCAGCCTCATTTATGGACTTAAGCAGCAGCCAGTAAAGCTGTTGAGATATGCACAGCTCGAGGAAAAACGAGAGAGAGAGACATGAAAAATAAACTGATAACAGTTTGTGACATTTCCAAATGTTCAGGATGTTATTGCTGTTGTCAGCGCTGCATAAATTAGAGACACCTGACTTGATTGGTCACATGTGATGTTGAGGGTGTGTATTAAACAAAATAAAATCACATTTGTTCACTGGCGTTTAATAGAAGACATATTTTATTAATCCATGAGGAATGTGGGTGTAGTCGGCTTGAGGATGACATCAACTTAACCTCCCTGCATGACTCTGCCTTGAGGTAGAAAACATAACCCTGTGCAGTTTCACTCTGGATGCACTTCTCTACACTTCACTGGCTTTTTCAAAACTGCATTCTGAAGTTGCAGATTAACCTGAAATCTGCTGCTGCTGGTTGGCATCATTTTGTGTTCAATGCAGAAGTGAAACAAGTGGTCACTTGCAAACGTGCTCCAAAAGCTCCAGAGGATTTAGGAACATCTAATGATTGAGGGCGTGCAGCTGTGTTGTGGAGGGTGGAGTTAACTGATTGACTTAAGACACTGGAGATTAGAGAACAACGCAGACATATGAAGGCTGAAAAGTCTGAGCAATTAACCTGCGTGTTTGGTTGGCTTACAACAGAAAAACAAAATGTGGTGGGAGCCTTTCAGATTTTTTTTCTGCTTTTGTCATGATTAAGTCTGTCATTGAGCACTTTAGGAGAAAAGCCCAGGAGCAGAGTGCAGTGAAACACTGGCAGGGCCTCCTCCAGCATGTCACAATATCACAGCTTCACCTCCTGAAGTGAGTCAGTGTTCCTTACAAAAACGTGCATCTGAGACTTCAGTAAATATGTTACTGTTTTACAAACGAGGTGCTTCAAGCTGTCCTTCGGCTGTTTCTTTCTGGGCCTGTTTTTCCACTTTACGCAACGAGAATCCTCTTTTCCCACAACGCGTTCTCAGCAGCCACCTCTGACATTACAGCTAAAAAAATGGGTTTTTCTGGCTCCAGCACTTTCAAAACAATCTCTGCAGAAATTTACGAGGCTCGTGACACATGGTTTTTCCCCACTCTGCTGTAATAGCTGTGGTTCTTTGGTGTTACCCATTCTGAAGCTTACTGCACAATCCTGAGAAATGTTTGTCTAAATAAGACTGCAGTCCGCCTACAAACACCACACTTGCGTTAGTTCTTCCACATGTCGTCTCAGGGGAAGACGAGCCCCGTGATGAACCTGCACGACAGATCATTCATTAATGAGCTGAGGGCGGCAGCAGAGTTCCCAGCACCAACGGAAGAAGCCAGAAATGCCCTTGGGACTGAGTGACAGTGATACTGAGTATAGGATAACATGTTTGTGACAGAGACTGACTGGCAGAACCGCAAGACACGATGGGAGAAACGTTCATAGCCATGTGCAGGAGGGAGAACCCAGCAGCTTTAATAAGCCTGTTGCATCAGTATTGGAAACATTCTTCTTGTACTAAATTAAGCTGCACCTGTAAAATACCTGATTAATGGATTTACTATGAGTCCCTCTTCACCAGCTCAGTGTGTTTTTAGTTCCACTTTGCTAATTTTTAATGCATTTTGAATCCTGAATGTCACTTTTGGTCCTGGCATCTAATCCAATAAATCTAATTGCTACCCAGTGACGGTAATATGAACCAAAATGTAATAGCATCATCCCGTTCTTGCCAAGAGGAAGCTCCTGCATGTGGCAATTTGAGTGAAATCCCATCCAGGTTGCATTCGCCCTTCTGCAAAGTGCCAGGAAATGATCAAACATGAGGGTGTTCGCGCTGCATGTGAACGCAGCTCGCTCAGAAGTTAATTACAGTAGGTATCTTGGGAAAAACAACACACAGGGCAATTGCATCCCATTATGGCTGCAGTTAGATGTGTTTGAACTTGTTCTGGCATCCACAGGGGCTGGGGGAGGGGATGGTGGTGGAGTGTTGGATTCTCACTAATCTGTGATTATGTGAGACTTCTTTTTCCCAAGAATTGTGTTGTTTACTTAAAGGTCAGATTCATTTTCATTTCCTTTTCCAAAAATTGCCCAATGGAGAACAGATCACCTGAAGTGATGTGAGAGGCCGTCACAAACGCCAACAGTGTAACCCCCATGATGTATCTATTCCCCGGAAGTTGGCTCGGCGCCATTAAAGTCAGTCAAAGTAATTGCAGATATTGGATGTGACCGGGGCAGGAGCGATACTCCCGGGGCGCCATTTGTACATCGTTCAATCCTGAGCCAGAAATCAATTGAAAACAGTTCTGCTGTGAATCTTAACAGAACACCCTTATAACAGCTTGTTCCCACACACACACACACACACACACACACAGCACACTGTTAGGGAGATCTGACAATGTGTGGACTTGGTTCTCATAAGAGCCAGTAATAAATACAGGAAGAACAGTGTGTGCTCATTTGATTTGCACTGATCAAGACGGATCGTTGGGACAACAGCTCTGGAGGCCAACTGAAATATCAAGTACCTTTTTTATGAGGAGTGTGATCACTCGAATGCCCCTCAGAACCACCATGTCCAGACTTCATGTGATTGTGGCATCTTTCACATTCTAACGGCTTAAGAGTTTGTTTGTACAAAGAGGAGACAGTCCTGGAAAAGTAACCCTCCTGATCCAGCCTGGTCTCACTAAATGGCTTATGGAGGATGCTGTCCATATTAAGGTCTTTGTCCACACAAGGAGGAGGATGAGGTGGTGGATGTGTCAAATAAACACAGGGCTTTCACCTTGAGGACTGCTGTTAAGATGCATGGCAGGTCATGTGACATGTTCTTTAAAAGTGGTCTGCTGTGTGTATCCCATCCTATGGGATTATGTTGGTCCAATCAGAGCTTCGTGTCCTTGGGCACTTGGACACTGATCCTGGAACTGCTTACGGCCATCAGTGCGTGTGGTTGAATTAGCAGCAAATGCACTTTGGATAAAAGTGCTTTAGAAAAGTAGCAATTTGCCATTTAGGTGAGTTTAAGAATAGCACTCTAATCCAGTGCCAAATCCAGGCTCAATTTTAAGCAAAAAATGGATATAAGCATTGAAACTGACGAATTCCATGAGTTCATGGAGGTCCATAAACATAACATTTGGTAAATCTGTAATATTTCTTTGATAGAGCTTCAGTTAAGTGCTCAGTCTCTGCTCCTACTAGACATGATGTAGAAACAAATATGTCAGCCACACCACATTTGTTTTCATTTGCTTGTAGAAGTCCAGCACTTTATTTCTGATGGATAAGATAATAACTGATGAACATTGCCTTGTTCACTGGTTTAAATGAATAAAGTCTTACAAAGCCAACCTTTTCATAAAGGCTAACATGAACAGAGTCGTCCAACTGAATAATGAAGTGAAAGCAAAACGCTAATTCAATCTGAGTCGAGCTGCACGGTGGCCACTTCTGAGATTCTGATGTCAGCTGTGGTCAGATGTAGTTAAACTTTTATTTTGATGTTGAGGAAGTCCAAAAGGTTTTAGCATTCATCCTCTTGTAGGTTTTTATCCAGGTCAGACAAACTACATCACAAAAAATATGAGCTTCACAAACATCTGGTTGATATTGCAAAATAATAAAAATTCAAATGTGCTTTTGAGGAAGAAAGTTTGTTTTTCTGTACCTTTCTTTCAGGAGAAACAGATATTTTATTAATCCATCTGGCAGTATGGGAGTAGTCTGCTACAACTCAACATGATTGTGACTGGACGTGACAGAGGCAGAAGTCCTCCAGCCTGTGGACACTCAGTATT
Source organism: Scatophagus argus (assembly GCF_020382885.2). Classification (NCBI taxonomy): domain Eukaryota; kingdom Metazoa; phylum Chordata; class Actinopteri; family Scatophagidae; genus Scatophagus; species Scatophagus argus. The sequence continues at coordinate 2,602,072 of NC_058505.1, read as the reverse complement.
CATTATGTATTTACTGTCAGCTACTTCCTGAGCCAAACCCAAACATGGCTTTCAGCTGACACATGTGTTCAGTCAGCAGTGTGGTTCACTCTCCTCAACAGTGTGTCCTGTTCGCCCGTAAGGGACTGACTCTTATTGTGAAAGTGCATGTCCAACAGAGCATCTAAAGCGAAGGATGTTGAAGCTCGTTTCATTCCAGAAAGCTCTGAAATGCAAACAGGGCTCATGGTGTTAAAAACCCCCATAATGCACTGCAAGGAGTCAGCAAGTCGGTACGCTCATCGCTTCACACTGGGGGTTGTCTAACGCCTGGATATCACATTATATGATTTAGTTTCCAACAGATAGAACTGTGTGCACAGGAATAATTGATTAGGAACTGGTGGCGATCCAGATTTGGGATTTCCTCCAACAGAGATGATCTTTTCCCATGTCTGACACTGAGGTGGGATCAAGTCTCCGTTTGTTTCAAAAGGAGAAATTTTCTTGGTTTTAAAATGTAAAAAACCAGATCGTGATGGTGTATTTTGTTTAACAGTGACTTCATCTGTTTACTGTGTAGTGTGTGTGTGTGTGTGTGTGTGTGTGTGTGTGTGTGTGTGTGTGTGTGAAACCAGGTCTGAATTTCTTCATGTGGATGATTTTCACGTGATGAACTAAACTTAGTTGCTAGTGTTGAAGTGAGGCGCTCACAAGCTTGAGCAAGTGTCAGGTATGTTTCTCAGGTGGTGGAGACCATTTAATTACAACGTATTTTTGGTTTGTTTTTTTCTTTTGTGCTGTCTTGTAAGGCTTGATAACATTTTTGTAAATGTCATAAATCCCATTTTGGGATGAAAAGCCCCACACAGCCTTGTATGGTAAAGAGAGCCTCTGAGGCAAGTCACATTTTAGTCACCCCCTCAGCGTGTGGACAGTAGCTACTTTATCAGATATAATCGCTCTCTGTTTGGCTTTCTGGTCATACTGAGAGTTTGAAGTGAAGTGATGGAAATGTGGAGTATGTAAGTAACAAGTGGTTCTGACTTTGCTGGCTCTGCTGTTAGTCTGCTGTCCTATAGCCACAGCACGTTTATAGAAGATTCAAATTGCAAATTCAAGCATTGAATATGCAGTTCAGTCTCGAGGTTTACTAATGAACATCTTTTCCTTTATTTTTCCACCAAAATGACACTGAATCAAGTACCCCAGTAATTTAACAGGACACAATTTAGATCAACAAAAGACACTAAACTTCAGTGAAGCCCAGACTGGATTTATTTTATTTCGGGATTAGCAGCTCTGTAAGGACATGTTTGCTTTGTTGCTTGGCCACAGCTGATGACATAACTAAACAACTGACAATGGATAAAAATAAAAACCCATTGATGTCACACCAGCTCCAATCAGCATGGTACTCTATGTGCAAATAAATGTTTTCCTACAGGAGGAGGTGTGGACAGAGCTGAGAAGAATAGAGTGCAGCATACATGCATGCACACACAATCATCTCCCGTGTAAGCATGACTGTGTGCATCCATGTGAGGGGGAGGCGGGTGAGGAGGGCTGGGGGAGGGGCTGCAGGACGGTGAGAGGGGCTGACAGCACCAGCAGAACAGCCTGCAGCGCTTTGGAGATGAATTAGCTCTCCGCGCAAGTCTGCACAGGAGAACCGGTTTGCACCATCAGAGTCAGGGCAAACCCCGAGGTGACAAGTTGATTTGTTTCACACAGTCCAAATGACCTGGTTTTTCTTATACCCACAGACAAACATCATCCTCCAACTCGTCAAGCACTGGTTGAGTTTCTGATAAGATTTAGACGCTTTCAATTTCATAACTGGTTCACTGGGTAGGAGGTTACACTGAGTCTGAACTGTGTAGTTCAATGTGCTCAATATTCATTGAGTATCATACAGGCATGTTATTATGTACATGGATGAATGAACACCATTGAATATGTAATGCATGTGGAACACTGTATAATCTGGCTTTTCAGCGTTGTCCTTGTCAGCGCGGTCGGTGTGTCACTTGTCAACATGTCGGTGCGCCAGTGTAGACAAACTGCCACATTCGTAGCACCCAGAAATGGATTTAATTGTGACTAAGTTGAGGGGAAAAAGGTGAGCATTATTCACACTGCAGGGCAGATAGGTGAGTGCCTGATCCCATGTTGCATTTGCCCTCTAATGCGAACAATAAAAGCGGCCACTCCAGCTTGGCTGAGCCCAAATCTGGTGCACGTCGTAGAGGCAGTGACATGTCGGCTCCTGCACCGAGTCCTTTTTCTCTCACAGCAACACCTCCTCTCGCGTTTCTCAGGGACTTGCTGGCACAGGCAGACAGGCCCACATTACACCATCGCTAATAACAGAAGCTGGAATCAGGCCATGGGAAAAATAAATCTGTAACACTTTATTGTGCTTGTATGCCTGCCAGTGAGCATGTGCATGAAGTAATCATTCCAATTCTCATAAAGGGCATATTTGCTCTGGCCTGGTCTGGTCTGAACTTGTCCTGTAACACAATAGGGGATTTACCTCAGAGTACAGTATGACTGTGATTTTTTTTTCCTTTTTTGTTTTTGCAATTTGGGAAAACTCTTATCTTGTAAGTATTCTGCAGGAAAATCCTGGGCTTTACAGAAAGTGTAAAGTTCTGCTGAGCACAAATAGCCAGCTGCTTTCAGACTCAAAGCTGTAGCAAAGATGTCACAGTGTTTTGCAGATGATCACTTTAACCCGTGAGTGTGTGCTCTGTAATGTGCCATGCTGATGTTAAAAGGAAATTTCTCCCTAAAACACACACGCATTCCACTTCAACAGCGATTTTAGACGTCAATTCAGTCTACACTCAGCAAACTGCCTATGAAAGTGGACTTAAAGTGATCAGGTCGCTTGAATTATTGACTACACGGGATCATAAATGATTTTTTTGTCAGATATTAATGTAAACGGGTTTTTATCTGAACTTACAGCTTGCAGCTGTGAATGAGAAAATGTGCTGCTAACCCATTAAAATCACGCTGGGCAGCTGCCACACTGTTGTCCCTCTCGGTGTGTGGAGCAGCTCCGGTGGATGATATCGTCACTGCAGTCTCTCACTCCTGTGCTTTTCACTATTATTATATCTGACATGTGCAGCAGAATCTGACATGAATGTTTCTCCTTTTTAATTTATAGCGATTTGAAGCTTTTCTCTGTGAGTGACTGACATGTGGCTCAAGTTCCTGACCTAAAACTCGTCAGTCGTAGTGATGAGCTGTCATGTAGCCGGAGGCTGAGGTTAATGCCGCTGCAGGAGGCTGAAGAGGCAGTCAGGAGAGCTGCAAAATAGTAATAATAATAATGATGATAATAATAATAATAATGATAATAATAATAATAATGATGATGATAATAATAATAATGATGATGCTTATGTTGACTGCCTTCTGAAACTTTTAGCTTTGAAAATGACTTTTGCCACCGTGATGCACCTCAGCTCAGCTAATGACACCATGAGCAAGCTAAGCAGTAAAATACATATCCCAATTAGTCTAATCATTGGTATATCCGCTAAAACGTTATGAATATTGACTACAGCAACAAAACTGCAGCAACTAGCTTGCTAACTAGCTAGGCTTTTGGCCACGATAGTGAACTAGTCACGCTCATTTTAAACCATGAGTTACAAAGCTTGGCATGAGATTAAGCAACCGACTGTGGATGTTGGGCAACACTGCGGGAATGAGGGATCGCTATGAGAGTCTTCATGCTCTGTCTGTTGCTAGAAATGCCTTGTTTATTTGCCCCGACTGCTGGATGCACATGTTTGCCACCTTTCAGTGCTTCAGATCACAGGTGTGTGGATGTGCATGACACACCACTGCCCCAGATACCACACAGTTTTGCTTTGCTACAGGTGAACTCCACCCAGGCTTTGCGATAACTAGTCTAGCTTCTAACGCTTCGGCAGCACAGCACGATGTCATTATTGTGTGCTGACATATGCTAATGTTATATGTTGGCATTCTTACCTCTCACTTTTACGATCCTGATGACTTGAATTCACACGTGCAGACAGACACGTCTGCTCGATTCTCCGAAACTGCTATGAGTTCTTGGACTCAGGTGCGGGTGCAATCCAGCCAGGTGTTGTTCTGAGAAATCTTTCAAACAGTAAATTCATGGAACATTCTTAGCAACCATTTTCAGGGTAATTGTTGATAGATCTGTTCTGATTAAATCGCAAAACTACAAGTCAAGACTCTGGAACATGTTGTTGTTTTGGAAATGTCTTCCAATTCAGAGAATCTCCTCGTCATTAAAAACAACATCATTGCATCCAGGTTCCTAGAGTTTCATTTTCCTAGAGTTTCCAACCCTTTATTTGTTTAGTTTTTTTTTAACAGAATATTCCTTCATTTAAATATATTTATTTTTATTAGAGGTAGCCGAGACATGACATGGCAGGACATGAGGGAGGGAGATGGCACAAAGTGGTTTCACTGTGTTCCCGCTGACAGACCTGTTGAAGTGCTTGAATATCTGGCAGCTAAATGTTCCTCTATGTTCACCAGCGAGCTGAAACTCCAATCACATTCAGGTGATCATCACCCTGAGCGACACCTCAGCTCTTCACTATATTCCTCTCTGTTCCCTGAGTGTGTGTCTCTGTGTGCATGTGTGTTTCTTAAGCTCTGTCAATCTTCATAACATCATCATTAAATGGGAAACCTTGAGTAATTTTTTTTAATTAACCCATAACCTTTTGTGTTTCACGAATTGCATCCACATAATGACATAATGACAATGGTTCACGATGACATAATTAGTGCCCTGTAAATCCATTTCTGTAAAGTCAAGAAATGGTAATGGGTTGTATTGACGCCTTTGAATTTCCATATTACGAGTAAAATAGAAAGAAAAAGAGTCTCTTTTTTTTGCAAACTACATCCATGAAACACACGGTTCTGCACTGTCACTGTCACTGATTACAATATCCTTGTTATGTTTTGCATGAATGTGTGTGTGTGTGTGTGTGTATGTGCATGTGATTCATAATTGGTCCATGCTGGCAGAGGCACCTGTAAGAGATCCATCTCCTCCACAGGCGGAGGGGCCAAACGCTGCAGCATCTCCCACACAGATGGACCTCGCGGCGGGCGGCTGTCCATGTGAACCCCTTTGCCCCTCGCCAACGGATGGTGTCTCACAGTGGGAACGTCGTTTCTCATCAATCCCAATAAAGGCTTGGCCTGCCTTACAGATGACATTTAGATGTTATGTATTCTCGGGGTGACAAAGGCACAGAGTTTTCTTTTGTGTGTTTGCTTTGTTGATGGAGGAATGAGCCTCTTGTGTCAGTGCTTGTGCTTTTTTTTGTGTGTTTTTGTTATTATTGTGAGAGGTTGTGACTGCTTGTAATTTTGTGTCTGCATTCATGTCAGCAGAAGAAAATGACAGTTCAGTTATTCACAATCCAAACAAAGCATCTAGTGTTACCTTTATTTCAAGCATGTAAAACTGTCTAGATGTCTCACAGCGAACGTGGTACTGCATTCTGTAAAAGCCCTCATCTGTCATTTTAACAATCCATTAATAATTATAATAATATTAAATCAAATTCAGCTGGGTTATTTATTGTGGTAATATTGTGATAAACCAGTCAGGGACAGAGTAGAACAGGTCTTTCATTGAAAGGCAATGGGATCTATAAGAACTCATCCAAACTGGAAGAAAACGCAAAACGCTAACTAACAAACTGACAAGGCACAACATGCAAATAAAGCAACTTCAACAAGCTAACATGTCTGGGACAAGTCTGTCTACACGGTGCAAACACGTGAAAATGGAATTAACCTTCCCATTCATTTGCTGGTGAGTCAGGAAGCTTGCGTCGCATGAGGTTCAAATACTCTCCCTGTCATTTTGTAAGATTATGTAACTAATTTTAACTAACGAACTCACAAATCACTCTAAAGAGAAGAAAGAAAACAAGCTTGAAGAATAACTTGTATATGCTCCCCGAGCAAGGTCTGATTTCAGTCAGCTTAAACAATCCTGAACATTGACAGCTGGCTCCAATGTTCACCATCAGCAAACATGAAAATAACAGAATTGCCACTTTTTAAATCTGTTGTATCATCTTGCTGATTAACTTTTGGGATTGTGAAACATTCATTAGCCCAATGCTGACAGAGCCAGCCACTAAATAGCTTATTTACCTGACTCTTCGCAATAACCGTGGCCACTAAAAGATGTGGAAAATGAAACTGTAAACTCCACTGCTGACAGACAGAAACCACAGGTAGAAACTCTAGCATAATGTTTGCTTCTTCATCGTCTTCCATATTTGATGAAAGCTTTTTTCTTTTCTTCAAAGCAACATGCAGCTCTCGTGACTGTAATCATTTCTATCATGGGTGGCCACTGTGGAGATCAAACCCCGGTTTCTGACACTATTATGTCTGTTAATTTACAGTCATTGTCTGCCCACCTCCTCGTCAGTCACAGCTCCACTGAAGCGTGTGGGATGTAAGTTTACCCACAGGCTTTCCTCTTAGCCCCCCTCCCAAACTTCTTTTTACAGCTCAAAAACTATCATAAACTAAGCCGCTGTCAGCCTCTCCTGCAGTAGATACACTCATTTAAAACACGGGTTTACTCCCCTCAGTACCAAACTGAAGCCTTGTGCCACAGCACCGTGTGTCAGGGAGCGTCGGCGGTAACGAGGTGCACCGGATTGCTGCGCCCACAGAGCAGTCGTTTGGGTACAAATCACTTGGATTAGAATAAACAAGCTGGTTTGATAAATGTTGTTTTTATGGTTTTATGGAAATGTACAGAACAACACAGTCAGAACTCAGAGAAGTTAGCCTGCCGACTCATAATCCACGTGCTCCTTTAAGATCCGGAACTTTGTGTATAAGAAATAATACAAACTGCAGAACAGAATGAGAAGACAAGCAAAAACAGATTGCTCGTTCTGTAGCCCTTCCTGTTCGGAGTGAAGTAAATCAGGGGACGTATCGAGGCACACACCTGGAAGAAGCATACGTGCGGTACGAGTGAGGGAGCGAATGAATGAGTCGCCTCCTGTTACGTAACGGGGCGCTGTGTTCTGCAAAACACTGAGTAACTGAGCTCAGGCTCAAGACATTTTGCTTGAGTAGGACTGCAGTGGAATGTGTGTGTGTGTGTGTGTGTGTGTCAGCATTTTATTTTCTGCTGTTCTTTTCTGTCTGCTTATTCGATCACGCTGGACTCTCAAAACTAAACCAAAGTAAGAATAAAGAGAGAACAAGAGCAAAAGACTTTGCAGCGTCTCACAAGAAAGTGAGACGGAGAAAAACTGCCAAAACCAGAGAAAGACAGAAAAACAGAGTAAAAGGAACAGAGAGAGAGAGAGAGAGAGTGTTATGTAACTTTGTCCTCAAGAAGCTCTGCCAAAACTCGGCTTGGCCTGCCTCGCTACTACGCCGACAGAGATTTTCTCATGGAACAGATTAAAACGGCGCTCAAGAGGCAGACCAGCAGATGCATTATGGATCCTAAGCTCTTCCAGCTCCCTCTGACTGTAGTAAAACACCTCAGCGCTCTCTGTGCGAGCTGCCTGAGGACACTGAGACGCACCAGCAAGATGGGACAGCGTGTCTTCACTCCCAAACTGCACGCTCAGACCAAGTTTAAAGGGTTTTTTTTCTTTATTGGGTCCGTGTTCCATTCAGCTCAGGTTCAAAGCCGTTCAGCCACTTCATAAGCTCGTCGCTGTCGGACTCCATTTTGGACGCGTGTGTGGTGAATTACAGTGTTTAGCAGCACTAACCTTTTTATGTGATTTTGGTTGGAATTTTGCTGCCTGAGCTTGTGCTGCTGCTGTTAGTCAGATTTCAAAGAAAAACAAGCCGTCTTACTCAGTTTCCAAGAAGACAAACCACACACACTGGCAAGTCAGAGCAACTCAGTGATGAACAGAACATCAAGCTGCTAATTTCTGCAGGATGGGCACCAGCAAAGTATAATAAAACAAAAACAAGGATTTCCCTTCCATTTCAGAAAAACCCAACTTGTTTCTATTTAGAGGTTAGAGGACTGTGGTTACGTTTTTGTGAAAATCATTTTCCTCTGACTTATAAAACACTTGCAATACTTTTCTGAAGCGAGTTCAGAGCTGTGCTGCTACACCTGCATGTCAGGGGGAGTCAGAAAAACAAACTCAGTCGGTCGTGATGCAAATAAAACTATGCTGGTGGGTTGGATTTTCAAAAACCTAAAAAATAAAACATATTTGCTGACTACAGTTTTTGTTGTCACTTACAAAAGAGAAAATAAATTAAGTCCAGAAGGTGTCAGAATCAGAAATCAGAATCAGAAAAGACTTTATTGCCATGTAAGTGAAGAGGTTTCACATTACTAGGAATTTGTCTTGGTGACTGGTGCATACATAGAATGTAACAAGTAACATATAACAGAAGAATAAAATAAAATAAAATAAGGTAACACAAAATAAAATAAGATAAGTAATGTTTGTTTGTTTTTGCATAAACCCTTCCTCTAAAGTCCTGATGGGAGTTTCTCAGAGACGGTCCAGAGTGGTTCTCATTGTGAAAAGCTGGACTTGGACGAGTGAGAAACCAGAGCAGCTGATGAAGCAGTTTCATAAAGCCACTTTAGAGCTAATGTGATCAGTCTGAGTCAAGTCTGTAAAAACAGCCTCTCTATTCACAACGGTCTGTACGTGAGCTGGAAAACAAAGTACCAAGAAAAGGAGAACCTCAAACATGTTGTGGACCTCAGACTCTGATGCTGGCACAGCTGAGCTCCTCCGCTGGATCAGGTTGTTCTAGTCCAGAATCGCACCCCATCCAACATCTAACATAATGTTGCTTTGTGTTTCATAGACAAAATTCAAATTAGAAGCACAAACCCAAAACAATCAAACTTTTTATAAAAGCAGCTGCTGAGGTAATAGCAAATTGTAGATTTTTTTTTAAATTTTGCCCACTTGGGGCAGTATAACATGGTACAGAGATTATCACTCAATGAAATGTTTTTAAAGTAAACATAATAGCAGCGATTAAACCACACCTCCAGCAGACGCAGTGGAGAGTTATCTGGGGGTCTTTTATGTCTGGCTACCTCACAAATAAACCCTGTAATCACTTGTAGCTCTTCTTTGGTCTCCACTCACTGTCCTGAGAGCCTTAGCTGCCACATGTTGCACTGTCTTCGCTGGCTGTGTGATCCAATGCTGATATGAAATTATTTTGTGCAGCGTTAAGAAATTAAAAGGCATTGTAAGTAACTTGAGAGAACAAATGTGGTTACATAGTTCCATGGTACAAATTACTAAAGTGAGTGTGGATACTGACTGCACAAAGTAGTAATTTGGGGAAGTGATTTGTAATTTGAGGGCTCAAACGACTAATTTGAGAGAACACAGGATGCCGTTTTTTACGCTGCTGGTAAGACTTTCCATTCAACATTAAACTGTACTTAAATGAGTTTTAAGGGAATCTTTGAGAGATTACAGCACATTAACAAAGTTTATGCATTTAAATGTTACCTCGAACCTTCACACTCTTTGCCCGATCACGGCATCCAGTCATGCGTTCCTCTCTCTCCTGCACTAACAACTCAGCTCTCCCATTTGCTAACTAATTGGGCTCTCAAGGATAATGGCCGATTTGTTTGTTTATGTGTGAGCGCGAGCGATCAACAGTGTGTGGATGCTGGATTTGCATGGCCAGCTCTGTGTGTGTGCATGTGTGTGTGTGTGTTTTGAGATGGTCTCTCTCGTCAATGTTAATGTCATGTGGGTGAGGTAGATCTATGGCAGGTGTGAGAACAGCTTGAGGCTCGTGTCATTTAGCCCGCCACCGGTGTCACTCCGCCCTGCGCCGATCCGGCCTGGCACCATCCGTCCACCACATGCCACACGCACACACTCTCTCTCTTATTAAAGTGTGTATTCACTGAGAAATGATTTAATGTGGCCGAGCGCTGGTCTCTGTTTGTGCCTGTTAAAGTGATTATGAAAGAGGCAGACTCCATAAGGAGCTGGCCTCACTTTGTTTTTAGCTGAGAATTACTCAGGCTTGGACTCGGCCGCCTTTTCACTGTGAGGATCTTACATGTGCATTTCAAGTAATCTTTGTGCTGCTTCACCTGCAGATTGTATGTTTGTGTCTGTTTTTACTGTCCTAAGCAGAGCAACTGTCACAATCCATATGGCTGTTGGTTACACAAAAGGTGGAGTGAAGACAAGAACGCTTTGACCTCCACGTTCAGGAGAAAACAAAAAGTGAGAGGAGCAGTAGGTGTTGAAGTGTGTCATCCCAAGCGTTTGATACTTTTGAATGGGTGAGAGTCGACATGAGCGGAGGCTTTGGTGTGGACAAGGAATCAGGACAAAGTGACAGACTGCCCCGGTAAGCCTTTGGCACTGTCATCACACTGCATTGTGGGTAACGCCACATGACACGACCACAGGAGTCGGAAAATGAATTTTTCCACCGTGGGCACATGACTTTGGGGGTGTTTAACATGGTAAATGTTACTCAGTACTAATTAATGCTTATTGACGGTCATTAATGTGCATTTATGGAAACATAAATGTTTCATTCTTCTTCTTGCTTGCAGACAATGGAAACCCCTCAGTGGTTTTACTCTGAACTAATGTTCATGCTAAATATAGGAGGATGAGAAAAATTTCACTATATATTACACTATATAGACAAAAGTATCCAGACAGCCCTCTTTATAGGGTTGTTTCTCAGGCCTTGGACTCTGCCCCTGACCGATCTTAAATCTTAATGCTTCAGCATACCAAGACATTTTGGACAATGCTATGCTTCCAACTTTGTGGCAACAGTTTGTTGAAGGCCCTTTTCTATTCCAGCATGACTGTGCCCCAGTGCACAAAGCAAAGCTCCATAAAGACATGGTTGGATGAGTTTGGTTGACTGGCCCACACAGAGTCCTGACCTCAACCCCATCCAACACCTTTGGGATGAACTGGAACGGAGATTGTGAGCCAGGCCTTTTGGTCCAACATCAGTGTGTGACCTCACAAATGCTCTACTGCATGAATGGGCACAAATTCCCACAGAAACACTCCAACATGTTGTGGAAAGCCTTCACAGAAGAGTGGAAGCTGTTAGAGCTGCAAAGCTGTCTGTGAGTTTAGAATGAGAAGTCCATCCAGGTGTAATGGTCACTTGTCCCAATACCTTTGTCTATATAGTGCATCCCATTCATGTTCCCAGTGTTTAGTAGAGTGAGGTTCAGCAGGGTCATGTTTGTATGGTCCTACAGCAGCTGTAACACAGCACAGCTTGTTTGGTGGACTGGGCGGCTCTGGGGAGTGCCCTGCTGCCGCACTGGTTGCCCCAGTACACACTGGCCGTACTCACACAAACATGCAGACACACACCAAGCGACCCACACACAAGCCAATGATCACAGTGTTCATTGTCAATGTGAGCCAGGGAGGCACAAACAAACACAAATGGTTACCATTCTATCAAGAGATCAAACATGCACATGCATACACACAAAACGCTCCCACATGCAACTGAATTGACATACCAGCCCACATACTGAGAAACACACACTCACACACAAGTTCCCCAGAGCCCAATATAGAGTCCATTACTCTGGAATGCCACATTGCTTTCCTCTAAACACGAGATGTACTCAGGCCTGACTGGTGTGAGTAACACAGGACTCCAACAAACCGACATGATTGCCTAGTTACCCGTGTGGCCGTGGCGACTTCACGTTTAAGGACGGAGTGACTCACAAACGCCCAAGATTACCCTGACATTAAAACCCGCAGCTTGTGTAAATACAGCTCTATTATTCCGTCTGAGCTCTCTCATTCACTGTTTGCAGAGGAGTGATTCATACAGTCACAACACGTGACCAGAAGAGAGCTGCTGCTCTGAACTGGAAAGCATGCATTTACACTGCAGAGGGGGTTTCCCACCTAAAGTGGATCACTGCATTGCCACTGTGCAAAAGTCTTCCTGTAATTTCTGTTGAGATGATCAGTTATGAGCTCAGGGTAAACATGACTGGGTGACATCACCGCATCGGTTGCTCAGACTTTTTCGTGAGCTTTTTGAGCCTCGGGGATGATGCAGGAAATGTTTTATCATTTCAAAGAAAACTTAAAAGAAAAAGATCTTTTAAGTTCTTACACAAATAATCAGATTTTCTTTATGCTGGTATTTAATTCTACCAGCAAAATGATATCTTGAGCTCAGAGCTTTTAACTGTGGGTTTTAACTCCAATGTCAACAAGAGGCGGTCATGCTGAACTTCCTCTTGAGAAGGAATCATTAAAGTCAGATTTGGACAGGATTAATATACGATGAGGAGGAAAACATAATCAGATATAGGCAACCCAAGTTGTGAAGACAAAATCCTGACCCGCTGACAGCCGCTCTAATGAGCTTGTAGGGTTTTGCTCTCGTAATTGTTTTTCTTTTTGCTTTTATTATGGAATCTCAAACAGTATTGTGCAGTGCAGAGAGGCAAAATCCCTTCTGGCATCCCCCACGGGACTTTATTTTGGGAAAAATATGTTTATGGTAATAGACAAATAATTCTTTTATTCTGTTTGAATTCTGCCATGAATCACACACGATGTTCGTCAAGCCAAAGTCAGGGAAGACGCAGATTCTGTTGGCCCCGGGCTCCATGGCTCTATGCTGGCCTGGTCATGCTGGAGTTTAATAGGAGCGCAGGTTCAAACATAACTCACACCGTGTATCAAGATGATGAAATCTGATGACACAAAGCACAGCTTACATGAAGTTTCCATCCAGACTTACGGGAAGGCCAACAGGTTCACCAAAAAGCAGTGGGTATTCCGGGTTGTAATTAGTACAAAACCGAGGGGTGAAAATTCACACATTTAAGCTCTCCAGATGGGGTTAAAATCAGTGATCAGTGCAGAGGTCAGCCAGCCTCACCAGCATATCCTGTCTGAAAGAGGGTAAGGCTTGTGCTGTGTGGGCTATTTGCAATATTTATTCTATGCCTTTATTTCCTTGTGCTAAGCCCACAGGGGTGTTATCTGATTCACAAAAAAAAAAATAAAAAAACAAAACAAAAAAACTGTGAATCAAGCTGTGGTGCAAACAAGCTCTCAGAGGGAATCAGTCTTCCAGCTATTAGTCGTCTTCCTCACCAACCACAAGCGCAAATTGCTTCATCTGTAAAACTGGCGTTGTCATGCCCTGCCATCCTTGCATCTTTAAACCTGTTTTAGAAAAACCTAAATGCAATACACAGGGGGAGTTTGGTGTTGCAAAGTGTAAATGAATTTGGCAATTGGTTTGGAGGGCTTCCACTACAAATAGCTTTTATGAGATTAGAATGTGATTTACACATGATTTGAATATGCATGACCACAACAGACGGAAAAGAGGATTTATTATTTTGCCAGCGCTATTAGGCAGCTTTCCAGTCTTCGCACACTGTTAGGGAATTCCACAGCGTTCTGGTTTGGCCACACTGCTGACCAAACCTTTCACAAATCCATGAATCTTAGTGCTTATTTTGCTACCAGGATGCCTTTTTGTCGCTCACTCAGCACCCTGATATCCTGTGAGGAAGAAGAAAGGCCGAAATGTTTTGCCATTGTTAAAATGATTATTTAATTGAAATTCTGGCGTTTGCTTTGGCAGAATCCTCGTATCACTTTTAGAGTGTTCATGCTGCTTTATCACGTTAGTGAGGTTAGCTTTTTTCCTCTTTTCAGACAGGATGTGGAATGCTGATCGGGTGGAGGATTCCCCCTTTGGCGTGGGGACGAAAAGGGAGGGGGGACTGGAATCCAAGTCTGGGTTACAGTGGGAAGGAAGGGGTCACGTTCCTGTTTGTTCGTGTTATGGGACGGCAGCCGCGGTTGAGATCTGAATGGGGGCTGGGTCATGCAGGGTCCTCTGGGGTCACTCCCTCCCATCGTCACATTCACAGCTGCTGGGGTTGGGCTGAGTGGGAGGACGAGTGTAGAAAAAAACCCATCTCCCATGATGTACGCTCCTCAAGCATGCAGGACCTCAAGTCGGAGCTGAATGGGGGCAGCGAGGTGGTTCCAGTATACATGAATGATTTTAAGAAAGAGAACAGATCCGCCAAACTTCCCTCGATAAAATAAATTCTGGTGAAAAAAAGAGACAAAAAAAGAAAATTTGAAATGTAAAGTGAGATGAGATGAAAACAAGGCTGGATAAGGCTGGGAGACCGCAGTGACTATCCTCGTGTTTTCCTGTCTTGGTTGACAGGAAGTCCTCTTCCCTGCGTCTCTACTGGGCTGCCATATCCTCAGCTGCACCGTCCAATGTTTGTTTCCTCTACCTGTTTTTCCTATCAGTTCATCTGTGTCCCCTGCATTTCCCATTTGCAGGGATACGACGGCTTCCTTCCTGTCATGAACAACAGGATGTGTGCTACTTGGACCGTACGTGCAGGTTGTTGTAACTTACAAATCATTTTTAGCTCTCCATACAGCCTGTGACTCTGTTTCCATTTTGCTTCACCCAGCTGCTGTTTAACAGATTTTGCAGGGACAGGATGATTAGCAACAATGCAGCTTTGGTAAGTACTAAAGTACACGTACGTTTGAGAAACATTAATGGCCTAATTCCTATAGGCGATGAAGCAGTGGTGCAGTATAATACAAACCATTATGGACAAAACGTTTTTTTGTACATTACCAGAATTAACAGACCCTGCACGTATCTCATTCATATGATTCAGTCATAAACTCCCAAGGCGCAGTTTAGTCATTTCAAACCTGCTCTCATCTTTTTTTCCCTGCATTGTTAGGTTGAGATTCTGATGATTCGACTCATTAATTCAAAGCGCTCTATAAGCGCAGGGCCAATAATGGAGACGTGGAAACAAATTGAGCCTGTCTTTGAAAACTGGCCCTGCTGTGGAAATGATGGGCGCTTGGCTCCATTACTGCACGACATGCACTTAACTGGTGTTATTATGACTGTCCCCTGTTTAATTTTATGACAGAAAACAAGTGAAAGTTGAACAGTGGGTTTGTTTTAAAGCATGTGAGATTGCAGACAAAGGTTCAATGTGTGCAACAGATTGCAAAACTGTCCACCGCCTTGAATGAGATGAAATATTTGAAGAGTTTGTTTTAAATGTCAATATGAAGAGGAAAAACTACTTTAGACCAGTGGAAAGTGTTCATTTTCCCAACCAAGAACTCAAGTTATTGCTCTATAATAATTGTTGATAAGTTGGTGTTTTCATTTTGTACCATCACTCACATTCTAAGGTGTAAAAGCATCAACTGATATCTCACATATATCTCACTTTGGAACGAAGCTGCTTTCTTATTCTACCGAGGATCAGCATTCAATTTATCTCTCTCTCTCTCGCGCTACGATTCAACAGAGGTGATAAATCTCCAGAGCTGAAGCAAAGCTAAAACAACTGACCTCAGCGCTCACTGATGATAACGCCTGTGCTCCCCTAAACTGAAATCAATACTTTATCTTTTACATTTTTTACATCTCACACATTTAGCTGATGCAATCGTGTGGAATGGTTGGTTCACTGCCTGGTTGAGGATTGTTGAACTGTTCAATTTCACTTTATTTCAGCAGGAGAATCGACTCGTTCTCCATACAGTAAACATATGAGACAAACACAACCATGTGCACATGATATAAACTAACTAAGCATATTAAATAACATCAATATTATTTCCAGTCAGATGTAACCAGACACTGACAGTCACATTGTCCCTTCACGGGGATCAAACTTGTGACCCTCTGGCTCTCGGCTCTTCTCTCTCGCCCTTTGGTCACCCTGCTGCTCTGTTGCATCTTCAACAGGAGCGCAGTATTCGGTGTCGGGATGTTTTTCACCATGGACCAAACCAGAGAAATTCAGCAGATTGACACACTTCACGGTGCACTGGAGGCTTCTGTTTCCACAGAGCAGCCGGTCATGAGAAGAGGATGACTCACAGTCAGCTGTGACTAGACCCTCCTCGGCAAGATTCACTCCGGCCACCAGTGATTGTTTTCAGGAAATCTTTCTTTTATTACAGGTATACACAGAGCTGGATAAGTGTGTCCTCGTGGTCTTTTACAGTAAATTCATGTATAAATGCATATGCAGTAAACCCGTACTAGAGCAGTACACTTCACAGCTGTATATGGAAGTAAAACACATGAGTATTTGCACAAAATATTTGTTACAACTCCCTTCAGCTCCTGTGCTCTGTTTTTCCCTGCCCTGACCAACTGTCCCGTCATTTCAGATCCACCCGCTCGGTCACACCCTCCCCTTTCCCGCCATTCCCATCACCTGACCTTCCCCGCCCACTGGCTCACCTGTTTCCTATTTCCCTCATCAGGCTTGCTGTACTTATGCTGTTTCAAGTTTTGTTTTTTTTTTTGTCCTGCATGTCTGACTTTACCTGCTTGACCCCTTGTTTGCCAGTTTTATCTGCCTCCCTTTTTGACTTAAATGTCATTTTCTGTCTTGAACTGCATGTCCTTGCACCGTCGTGCTCATTGCATCCACTCAGGTTGCAAACGCTGCCTCCTCCAGTTCTCCTCCAAACAGCACAAACGTAAACATACAAGCAGATATTTTCAGGTGAAATACCACAATAACCAATTCCTACCTGCTTGTTCTTGCATAGATGAAGAGTACTGGTTTGGCAGCATGCTTTTGCCATGTTGAAGGTATAAGATTAGAAAGTCATGGCACAGCCTGAGCTTTGCTGATTAAATTCAAGTGAACCCTTACAAAGAGTGAGTGACAGGTGCCAAGGCATCATATCACTGTCTTTTACTGTGTCATGGCCACCACCACCAGGTACTATGACCTTGACCTAATTACTTCTTAAAGCCAATCCATTACATCAACTGCGCCTTCAAATGTGTGGGATTCACAGGTTTACGCCAAATTACACAATGCTATGTAGATCACAGCAAGTAAATCACAAAATTAATCTACATCATGTTGTCCAATGATTTTTATGTTTATGTTATATTAAGCGTCATAAAACGTCTTTATATCACCACAAAGTCAGAGCAACTCAGCCCTCTTTAGGGATGCAGTACACATTCTTGTTGCTGCTCTCCAATACATTATGGCTGCCAGAGGGCACATGTGGCTCACCTTTTGTGTTTGTTAAAAGTGGGTACTGGCTCCTCAAAAAAGACGTAAGAGGTTGCCAGATGACATCACCCACTGATTAGCACATCAATACATTTGCTACAGCCCTTCTGTTTTTCCCAAGTTTGTGGCAGGAACTACATCAGACAAAAAAGTTATTCAGATCAGCATCAATGTGTTTTCAAATACTCCGAGACTCCCCACAATTTCACAGCGTTTTCAAAGTAGTTGAGTGGCTGGGGCTCTCACTTGTCGCTTTTAAGAAATTATGTCACCAGCAACACCACAACACTGAGTGCTACGTCACTTAAAAGCTTTTCCGTACTTGCCAGGCCATACATATAGACACTCACCCTCCCTGTCCATTTATGTGTCCCTCTACAGCCCTCATTTCTCTCTCGCTCTGTTGGATCGTTGCTTTAGCGCTCCCTTGGGACGCTCAAACCCAGGATGTAACGTTCCAGAAAACGGTTAACATGCCGCAGTCGGGTCATCTGAACCTGGCCTCCATCTCTGAGATGAACGGATGACGTGTTCCTCAGATGGGATGAAGGGGAGTCATGACTCATCTAATGTACAGTTGATAGATGTGGGAAACACACTAGAAGTGACCTTTCTTTGTGTACATGTCTCACAAGTGGAATTCTGGGTAACTCCTATAGGCTCTCTCTGTCTATATGGCCCGGCTGATTCATTCGATCAGAATCCTGCTAATTAAATTCTTTAAAATGCCTGTGCTGCGTGTCATGCTGCAATGTGCAAGAGCCTCAAGGTCGGGATGTGCCACATCATGTTGGTAATACTGGTATCATTTTCATTTTTACTTCCACCTTCTATTTCTAAATACATTCTGTATACTTTTACATTATCGTTCATTTGTGGTTCATTATCTGTGTATATATGTAAGCGTTTCTGTGCAATAATAATTTGCAGTGAACATAATTGTCTCGATATGTTTTGTGTTTGTGCAAGAAGACTGAAAGTGATGGCAAGCAGAAGATTCACAAGCCTTTCTCCAACTTTATTTGTGTTTTCGTCACTATTCACAATCACCCCCACTGGAAACAGTCCAAGTGACCAATCACGGCTCTTATGGTGTCCACATGCAGAGTTGCTAGACTGAAAATGAAGCTGCTGTTGTGTTTCAGGTGGAAATGGTTTTGGACAAGTCGTGATCATCATTTTTGTTCCACTAAGTCAGTTTTTCAGAAGACCCGGTTTGGCTGTGCTCCCAGGAATGTGCCCTTCCTCTTTCAAAATTAGTATAAACCTACAACTGAGACTGACAGATGGACGCATAGCTGACAGACAAAACCAAATGAAATGTATGTCTTTAGCAACAGCTGTCAGATGGATGAAAAACAAGACTACCACAGAAAAATCAGACTGTTTTGATGACCATTGGGCAGGTTTGTGGCTCGGATGATTGGGCTACTTGGTTGTCAAATCGGACTAAGCTGCCCATGTGGTATCACTGGTGATGGCATGGCCTCCACATGTGGTCACATGCTGGGGAGGTAAACAGCTATGATGCAGCGTACAGCACGGGGACGTCCGCTCCGTTGATACATGGCATAAATCTTTAACACACGAGTACAAACAACTTATCTCTTAACCAAAGCACTAAAAAATGAATGTGGTAACTTGCTCTTGCTGACGGTTTTGTCTGCCTGTGTTTTGAGTGTTGCTTTAGTCGCGGGTACCGAGGCTTTTATTTTCAGGCAGCCATGTAAACATCACTTAGGGATCTTTGCTGATTACTGATTACTTACGTTGCTTATTACTCATCCAGAGAAAGCAGACTGAGTGTGCTTACTCACGCTCAGCTCTGAGCTTCACATTCACTCAGGTCATTCAATATAACTGCCTCATTTGTGGACTGCTGGGAATTGAAAATCTTGTTCAAAAGCACTTTGAGGGCAGGCGCTGAAGAAAGGAAGAACATGTCTGTTTCCTCGGGATATAAAGCAGCATTCCCGTCATATGTTTGCTCCTCTGAACACAGCAGCTGTTGGACAGGAATCCATTCTCTTTAACGACGGAGGTCTTGTGATTCTGATTCATCTGCAGCACATCAAAACCCAAGATCACTGAGACATGTGATGTAATGAACCAATTACATTAACTCTGCTTGTTTTTGCTGCACAGTCACTCCACAGAGGGCTGCTCTACACTTTTACATACTGTACTTTTCTTCACTCTGAATATCTTTGCATTCTGATTAGTTTTAAGCGACAGGCAGTCGGGGTGCGACACACTGAATATGTTAGCAAAATCCACTCTCACATGCATCCAAATAGTGATCCCACCAAATGGCATAAATCCGCGGGAACCATCAATCTAAAATGCAGACGCAACAACACGCGCGGCTTCTAAATCATTTGTGATTTGTTTATTATGCTATGTGACTGTTCTTCCCAAATGGCAACAACAACACTTTTTAGCCTAATTGCGGGCCGTGGATTTCGAATCAGGCACCAGACACTGTTTGCAAATTAAGAACTGGCCTTTATCTGCTATGCAAAGAATTTTAGGACAGCTAATTAAAAGTGAGTGAGCATTTTCTGGCATGGTTTCCAAATGCAGGATTTTAAACTGTGTGTGTGCTGGATGAGAAACAGCACCGGCTCGTTTTCTCTGCTTGATCCCTGACATTTTCTGCGGTTACACTTTTACAAAAAGGACTGACTTGCAGCCTCATGTAAAAGTGTGATTCTGTCTACACACACACACCACAGTTCATCGTACCAAATACATTTTTTTGGATGCTGTTTTGAAGTTGAGATTGTTTACTTTAATGAATAAAGTTATACGATAACCTATGTACCTTTTTGCTTCGTGTGCCATTCAGTACATCAAAAGAACATACTGTGAGCAGACAAAGCCGTCACACATGCAGAGCACAGAGCAGAGCATGAGACACATACAAACACACACATAAACACGGCCTGACCGGCGTGGAGCGGCGCTACTCATCTGCATGCTGTTTATGCTCATTATTTTGTTGCCATGGATTCGTCCTGTCATAGCCCAGCTTCCCACGTGCATTGCCACCAGCATCAGTCACCGCGTCGTGGCAACGGCACTGATTATATACAGTCGTATGACTCATGCTATCTTTGCATCGGAGTCAGGGCGACTTCTGCAAACCACGAACGAGAAATGTGCAGGAATTTGATTGGCTGACTGGTTCAGAGATGCTAAATGCAGAGTTTCACAGTGGAGCACAAAGTGATGACAGAACAAAAGTGTCTCTTTAGAAATATTAGCTGGGGAGTGTTGCTGCATTCTTGAGGTGATAGTGGTGCAGAAACACACTGACATGAGTTTCAAATCACAAACTCACACACATGAACACACACACACACACACACACACACACAAAACACTATAGTAAGAACAAATGGAGTGTTAAATGTTACCAGCTCACATGGTTGTTTCAGGCATTAAATATAAAATAAAGAAATAACAATTTGGTCACATATTTTTAATTTTGAAGTCACGCTGTCAAGAAAAATTGGTGCTTTATATCATCCTCATCACCAAACAGTTAGATTGTTACTCATGTTAATCCCCCAAAACAAGTTGCGTTGCTCTAATTGCATGCTGCCTATAAAAAGGAGCATCTAATACTGAAGGTAACTGCTGTGTGCGTTGCTGTAAATACTCTATTGTCCCTTCGCGCTGCTTTTAAGGTCAACAATGAATCATCAATGCTTTGGGGAAGCATGACTCTTCCCTTCCATTATTTATCATCTGCGTTACAACAGAGACCTGTCCATGTGTTCTCTGTCCCTGAACCCCATGGACTCATGACAAAATGTGATGCTGCTGAGCGCTGCAAATGTGCCCACAGCTGAGAGCTCAACAAAAGAGACTCCGTTGTGGAGGCGCTCGACCGCGCCGATGGGTCAAACAATGCTGCTCTGTTCCAAATATGTTGTTTGTCACATCGCCTGCCTTTAACTCGTCAATGCCGCCGTTGTTCCTCTCAGATTCAACTTTATCCCACATCTTATGCAACTGGATGTGCAGTTTTACTCACACGTACTGTATGCTTGGCATTAGTGAGCTTAGTCATAGTGTTTTGACTGATGGCAGCATGATTAAATAAGACATTCTCCACTGAGGAGACTGACAACTGAGCAAAGAGAGCAGAAATCCAAGCTAATTAAAGTATGGTTTATCATTTTTGCTGAAGGGAAGTAGACAGTTTAGCCCCTCATTACAGACCTGATCACCGTGTTTTAAAGCCATGCAATAATGAACAAGTGTGACATTTTACAAATGAAGTTTTTATGCTAACAACATAATCAAGCCTGAAGCAGAGCGCATATCCAGGACATAAATCTCTACGTATATCAACGCAGGCCTATTACCTCTGATTAATATTCATGCATCTTTGATCTGCTGGAGAAGGAAAGTGATCACCGCGGAGCACCGATCATCTACGTGAGAAATATCTGGCCCAGTGCCACATGTCACTGCAGAGCCGTGCGAGGTGGCCTGTATTGGGATGTTGTGTTAGTAACTCTCACCAGGCGCCGTGTGTGGCCCGCGCTTTTATTTGTACTTCTTCTTTCCCGCTTGTGGAGGAAATCGACAAACCAGCGATGCGGTTTCGTGATCACAATCGAGAGCGGTGAACACGCTTCGCTGCGTGAGAGGTGAGCTGTCTTTCGTGGAAAGAGAGCCACAGGTGACGGAGGCTAAAACGCACGTCCTCGCGCGCAGAAGCGAGCCTGCCCCTCGTGAAAGCCTCAAGCTGCTGCCACTACAATGAGCTGCGCAGCTTTTGGGGAATAATCATCTCTATGGCAACTCTATTATAACTTAATAGCTTATTAAACTGTCTGCGCTGCCGCAGGGAGACTCATAACACCTCTCGTGGATCTCTGGACAGCCGTGCACAGAAGAATGTGATTTGTTTCATAGGCTACAGAAACCGATCAGGTCTCTGACGGTCCCCCTGAGTGCGCGGGCACCTCCGAGCGTCATCGGCCTGCTCTGCACTTTACATCCCGGAAACACACTGAACCAGCGCCAGTCTCTCTTTAGAGCGTTTCCTCTTAGCACTCGAGCCTGAAGGGGAGCCGAGAGAGGAGCCACCCGTGGTGCGGCATGTGTGATGAAATGACAACAGTGAAATGTGTCTATTCACACACTGGAGCGCAGCTTCACACTCCGCTCCGCACAAGCTGCAGCGCACATTTGAATCAGTACGAAACTCGACTTCCTCGTTTCGGTAAGAGAGGAGTCCGGCTTATATAGTGTTCTAAAAATAGCGCAGATTTAGCCCAATGGGAGCCCGAGACGCTTCGGACCGCGCGCCAACCACAACAGACAGGATGAGTCGGCTCCGGCTCAGCATTGGCCAGGGGTGGTCTGGTAGGCGGGTGGTGCGCTCCTGCCAGCCCATTGGCAGACGCGCCGAAACGTCATGTAATCACATGGGGGTGGGTTTGTCTGTAATTTTGAATCAGGGGGGAAGTTTACAGTGCGCTGACGGACTTTTGGAGAGTTCGGTGTTGTGCGCTCTCACACGCTCAAAGCCTCCACTGGAAAGCGCACCACTCCAGACCACCATACATGCAAATACTGACAAGACGTGTCTCCGAACACCACAGGCTTCGTTCTCTCTATTCGCTTCAGCTCGTGGCTGCATCTCAGGAGTGAAATGGATGTCATCCCCATGTGTAGCATCTTCCAGGAGCTCCAGATCGTGCACGACACCGGATACTTTTCAGCTTTACCGTCTCTGGAGGAGTACTGGCAGCAGGTAACGAGTTATGCCCTCCGCGAGAACGCACACGTCTGACAGGTCGTCCCGTGCTCAGGTGCGATTGGTCGCAGTGTGGAAGTGCGAGGCACGCGTGTAATTTCGGCAAACTTGCCTCCGTGTGACAGCTGCGTGCGGACGTGCAAATGTCAAAGTTGTTTCTCCGCGTTTTGAATCAGAGGTCCACTTGCGTGCGTTTCTAAGGGAAGTGATGCAAGTTCCCTGAATGGCACATCTCTTCATTATCCCGATAATATTTCCATGTGCTGACATCCCGTCTCTGCGGTATGAAATAGTGACTTTTCGCAGACCTTTACAGTGATTGTCGTGTTTAAACACGCTCAGAGCGGGTTTTACCCGGCAGGTGTGCTGTTGGATGTGTTGTTGCGGATGTTTCCGGCTCGTGCGTGCGTGCTGTAGCTGCGCATCAGCTTGTGATAAAATAAAAACACGCTGCGCTGCAGATTTAGCGACTGAATGGCGAGCCGTGCGTTATTGCGCGTATCTGCTCCTCCTCTCCCCTCTTTCCACTCTCCCCCCCGCCCTCCCTCCCTGTCTCTCGCTCGCTCTTGCTCTCTGTCACACACACGCACGCACACACACGCACGCACGTACACACACACACGAGAGAGAGAGTGACAGACTGACAGAGAAGGAGAGACAGACTGATTTCTGGTCCAATTTGGCTCGACAAAGCGGCCGCTGGATGACAGAACAGAGCAGTTTTATACTGCAAACGAGGGGAGGGCGAAAGTCTCTTCTTGTTCGGGTTAGGAAATGAAATGAATTGGCAACACGCTTCGCTCTTCTTCTGTCTCTCCTGTCTATCAGATCTGTTCGGGCTTCGGGCCAAGTCGCCCTCCCAGGCATTTAAAGCTCGCCTGGGATTAATCCAGCACTGCTGACAAGAAGCGTTTGTCTTGACTGCTTTCTCCCTCATTACCAAATGACTACAGTGTTCTCCTATTCTTTGACACAGAGCGTGTTCGCGATCAGCTGTAGTCACCTTTTCCCTGCTTCAGGCATCAGAAAATCCCTCCTGTCCTTCTGTCTGAGTCAAAGTGTGATTTATTGACAGCTCACCTCACTTTGTGGACATTTTTAATCAGTTTCTGTTAGATTGTTGTGAGTGTGTGTGTGAGAGTGCACACTTTCTGATGTGAAGCTGTGGCTCTGTAAACAGCCAAATGAGGGATATCCCCTTCACACAGTCTCATTTGAATATCATTAGAAGCCAGGACGAAACCCTTAAAATTCTTAGAACAAAAAACAGAAAAAGTCTGAAAAACATGTAATTTTGTGAGAATTTTTACTGTTTCTCTCACTTGTTAACAACCCTTCAGACTTGTC
Source organism: Scatophagus argus (assembly GCF_020382885.2). Taxonomy (NCBI): domain Eukaryota; kingdom Metazoa; phylum Chordata; class Actinopteri; family Scatophagidae; genus Scatophagus; species Scatophagus argus. The sequence continues at coordinate 2,577,812 of NC_058505.1, read as the reverse complement.
ACGTGACCTGAATGCCGGGTGTCTTGCTATAATAAAATTTGGCTGTAAATTGTAATCTGCTTCATTAGGAAATTGCAGGCCTGTTGGCGGCCCTCATATCTGGCCTGTCTTCGCTGCCTGCAGTGGGTGGAGGAAGTGCTCTCTCACTTCCTTTTCAAAGAATATAAGCCCACAATCCACAGTGGCTCTTGCAGTATTCATGCCAGGCTTTTTATGGACCCCCGTGAACCAGACCTCCCTCCTCTCGGTCCCTGGTGTGCTATGTTATTTCTAGCTATGCCTCCAAATGCATTATTAAATCCACATTATGCTGAATAATTGATAGATTTAAAAGATCTACAAGCACTTCCCTAACCCAATGGGGGGCTCTGTAGCATATGTAAATTTCATGACTAACCCCATCACGCACATTCACGCACTCGCATCGCACACACACACCACCATGGAAGTGTTGGCAGATGAGAGCACCTTGTTCCTGCATGCTCTCCGGAGGAACTGTGGTGCTTGTAATCTTGCCTGATATGGCCTCAGAGGGCACCCTTAGAACGTACTCGACTATCCTCTGCATAGGACATTGTGTCTCGCTTCGTTTCTGCAAGCAGGAAGGAAGCAGGACCAGTGGTGTTACAGTGTCACAGCACTTCCCCCTCCTCCCCTTCCTCCTCCTCCTCCTCCTCCTCCTGCTGCTGCTGCTGTTGCTGCTAAGAATAAACGCAGTATGTAGAAGAACGGCAGAGTTTGTGTTTGCAGTGAAAAGAAATCACTCTTTTAGGTGTTTTTAGGGACTTTCCAGATGAACGGAAGTGTTGTGTTACAAGCCTGAGGCTCTGTGCAGCCGTGAATTCACTGCTATCTTGTCCTCCCTCCACACAGACATGCCTCGAGCTGGAGAGGTACCTCCAGAGCGAGCCCTACGTGTCAGCCACAGACCTCAAATTTGAGAACCAGGAGGACCTGTGGAGCAAGCTGATGCTCGCCTACGGGGACAAGTCAAATGAGCCGGACCCAAAGATCCCCCACATCAAGGAGGAGGAAGACAATCAAGACAGCCAGCACCTAGACGCCGGCGGCTTCAACTCCGACGCCAGCAGTGAGGCCTCGGACAGCTCTGAGGAGCTCTCCCCTACCCTCGACTTCTCCTCCGGGTCTTTGACTGACATTCTGGGAGACGGCGGCGAAGACCTGGGCTCCGCCGTCATCAGCACGCCACCGTCTTCACCTGAGCTGGGCAAGGAGGGCACTGTCACCCAGGTGTGGAGTGGGATACAGACTGTGCTGCACTCACCTGGGAAAATAAGGACTGGGGGCATGGAGAGGACCCTGGAGAGGTCGGGACTGACCAGCGGGGAGGCGTCGCCCGACGGCAGGAGGCGGGTGCACAGGTGTCAATTCAATGGTTGCAGGAAGGTGTACACCAAGAGCTCACACCTCAAAGCACACCAGCGTACGCACACAGGTAAAGACACTCAACAGCAGGATGTTTTTATCGCTGCCGCACAAATGTCACGAGCGCAAACCCAGTGGGGGGAGGGCGAGATGCTGCTCTGACAGGGTGTGAAGTCATGTTTTTGCAATGTAAAACTTAATTCATCTGAAGAGTGAAAACCTCTCAAAAGTGCACGTAAAATAAACTTGTGTGTTGATTTCTTGCTGAAAACAATCCCACATACTTTGAATAGTTTGCCAGGAGGAATGCCCTCAACTGTGACCCAATTCCCACAGAGGAACGTGACTTCACGCAGGGGGAGGGGGGACGGGAGGGGAGACAGGAGGGGAGGGGACGCTCCTTTGTGGCCAAGAAGCACCAAGAGGATGTGGATCCTGAAAACAAATCAACAGTTCTCAGATTTCACCATGAGAAAAGAGCCAGACAGTCACCCGCATGCATTCACAGTGAAAAAAAAAGAAAGTAAATTATGGGAATCTGACATTTTCAGTGTTTGGTCCGTGGGTTCAAATGTGAGCAGTTTCCCTCGTCACCTTTGACCTCTGCCAAGCTGTGCTGCCCATTAGCAAAGGAAGTCACATTCCTAGCATCCCTCGCCGACCATGTTAGCCACATGGTTAATGGCCTTCAGGACCATTAGGAACAGTGTCTATTTTTTCCTGAAGCTCTCACCCCATTACATAAGCCGTCTACTCGAGCAGCTCCTCAAAGCTGCATACCGCAGCTCTCAAGACCACAAGGCACGAGGTTGTTTTTCTCTTCAACTTACAGCAGTCAGGCCAACCTGCTTAGTGCCTGCTTGTGCAGGATCTCTGAAATCAGCACCGTAAAACCTCTTAGATAAGTAAGAGCTGTAAATATTGGCTACATATTTGAGGATTTGAATGTCAAAATGTCAGATATTTCGAGATGCGGCTGAATGTCAGAAACCTGTTTGTTAAGGACGAACGGGCTCGCTGAGCATTTGCAAAAGAATTTCGACAATGACACCGTGTGATATCTTTAAACACCTTTTGGCAAAGAATGCACCTCCTGAATTCTTTTGACTCCTTGGTCATATATTTGCAGGTGAGAAGCCCTACAGGTGTTCATGGGAGGGCTGCGAGTGGCGCTTTGCACGAAGCGATGAGCTCACCAGACACTTCAGGAAGCACACTGGAGCAAAGCCATTCAAATGCAGTCACTGCGACAGGTGAGAGCGCCGGAAAGCCAGTAAATGTTCATGATAGCTGACACATGACCTCCTGGGTGACCTTCAGCAAGTGCAAAAATAGAAAATGTCAGACTGTCAACATTACAAGCAGCCAACAAAGAAAGGGCTTTTTTGTGGCAAAAAATGATGTCTGCCAAACAAAGTGATGCGAATTATTGTTTGAATTCATTCCTCCTTGTCCAGAGATCCACAATATTAACTGCCAAACATCCATATGAAGCTGTAATCCCCGTCCCTTTACCTTTTGATCCCAAGCACTCATTCACTGACAAAGCCCACCGCTCATGTATGCAAATTAGTTTACCCAAATGACATGTTAGGAGGAAAGATGAATGAGGGTCAAGGGTGGACTGATGGGGTCGAGGTCGACGCGCCGGATGAAAAGGGAGTTGATCGAGCAGTCAAATGGGGATCGTTGAGGAGCTGAAGCCAGAAGGTTTTGTGACCAGAAGCGCAGGGAGGGAGACTGAGCAGCGCCTCAAAGAGCCATGTGGGTCTCATCAGGACTGATGAGGGCATTAGACAAACCTAAATGGGTTGTGACAGTCAGCCGGATGAGGGCGAAGCATGAGCCATTTCCCTGAACTTCATCGTGTTCATACCATATCGAACAACAAGTGGATAAGTAAGCAAACAGATAAAGTCAGCCTCTGAGTCAGAGATTTCAGTAATTTAAGATTTATCTCTGAGTTGGCTGAAATGAATACTGCCTGACATATCGATAGCAGAATTTTCTTTTTTCCTATTGAAGGCATCAGCCCCAAAACTCCAGTATTTGTTCAGGCTCGCAATATGGCTGCAAAGTACTTTTAATCTAAACAACAGTAATTCAATAGTAATTTTGATTTTGCTAACAAAAAAGGGTAAAAAGGTTGCTTATCTGGTTTCACCTGTCAATGAACTGCCTCAGTTATGTAGGATGTTAGAAAATAGCTCATTTAAGAATCACCAATGAAAACATAATTAATGGACTGAGTTTGTAGAGCCCCCCAAATCCTACGCACTGGCCCTTTAACTGATAGTGACTTTATTAAGTGTGGTTTATTGACCACAGACAGTAATGGTTCTGACAATGTAAAAGCGTATCTCTGGAGCTAATAAATCCAACGGCTAAATCCTCTCCCCGTTTTCCCCTCTCAGGTGTTTCTCCCGTTCTGACCACCTGGCGCTGCACATGAAGAGGCACATCTAAGATGGCCTCTGTGTTGAGAGCTCTGTTGGATGATTCTGGTTGATTGTCCTGACCTGTGGGGGATCAGCGAGGCCGGTGTGTCCTGGGAGCGTTAACAGGGGCACCGCCGTGTTCCAGTCAGCGGAAAAAGATGAAGCAACGCAGGCTATTATTTGCACCATACTTAGTGCCTCCAACACCTCGCTGTGGAGATTGCTCTTGAAAGGCTTTTACAGAGGAGCGGGAGGGCAGGGAGAGACTTGAAGAAGTTTGAGAAAACTGGAGAAGATCTGGGCTGGAGAGGCCGGGAAGAAACTCTTCTGTATGGTGTTCGATGCTTTTTTTCCTGGAGGATTATGGGACTCCTGCGGGGGTGCCGTTCCTCCAATGACAGTGTGTTTGCCTGTGCGCATGGGGACTGTGAGTGCCTGCGACTGGTTGCCTGTGCTGGCTTTCTGGAGCGGATGGAGCTTGCATTGTGGAACTGCGAGTGAATGAGACTGAGGGGGGTGAGGTTATGCGAGGGAGGTTTTTTGGGGAGGGGGTATTTTGTGGTCTCACTGAGAGCGAATGCAAGGGTTCTGTCTGTGCTGTTTGAGTCTGTCGGCTGTGGAGGGGGAGCAAGGGGTTGTAGTTGGAGCTGATTCTGCCAGAGAGCGCCCCCTTTCTGCGCGGAGGTGGAACTGCAGCTCCCTGTTCAAATGTGGGAGGTCGTTTTGTTTAGTGCAGCTATTAAATGTGCAATGTATTATGTAGCCTGTCTCAAAACATACACGCTATAAAGCTCATTTTGTTGTCCATTGTGTAAGCTCTGTATCTAAAAACAAAGAAAAAAAAAACAACGGTTGTACACAGTTATTGCCATTATAACAGAACTTGCATGGGATCCGGGGATGTGTTGCTCACCTGTTTGCTTATAGGACAACAAAATTCCATTTGAGAGCAGCTACCTTCATATTACTCAATATCATAGTATAGTACAAAACACATAAGGCAGTCATTTTACTTTTTTTTATTATTTTATTTTCTTGATAAGTTGGGGATACCACTATTGCTTGGCAACTGTCTTGATCATGGGATTTTTGTTCCTTTCTCTTCACTTTTGCTCTTCTCTTTTGTTCTATCTGTAAATGCACTGTTGACCTTACTGATGCCTTATGTAAGTGGCCTTGTCCTGTTAAATAGATCTCTCTCTCTCTCTCTCTCTCTCTCTCTCTCTCGCTCTTTCACACACACATACACACACCAAACGGGGGTTGCAAATGCACTAGTGCGTTATTGAATTGCTTTATAATGGCTCTGATCCATACAGTTGCACCTTTGCTCTTTTGTCTCGCGACAGACTCCTCTAAACTCCTGAACAACAATAATAATAATAATAATAATGAAAAAAAACTATATATATCAGCATCATAATGACCGCCATTTTTTCATCTCTGTGCATTATTTGTTCGATTTATCATAACTTTATCAAAACCTAAATCGCATTCCCCTAAATGACAGAATTGTGGAGCACTTGGAAAAGCAATTCAGTTTTGTAAAGGTTTACTACTATGTAGTATAAGGTGGTGTGGCTGCACTTCAGATGGACTGTAACTTGAAGGTACAAAGTCTTGGAAATATGTTCTCATGAAATGTGGCGTGCTCAGCCACTAAGGTTTTGACAAATTTGGATTTACTGCAAACAAAACGTCGCTGTACGAGCCATTTGGATCAGCTGATGTGTCAAACACTCACATCCTTTAAAGAAAAGGATGCGTCCTTTCAGAATAATGACGACACTCTCAATCATGAGTCTGTTTTGATGTTGTTTGTTTTGGTGAGTCTCGCCCTCAGGGTTAGCCAGTATCTTTACTCAGTTCTGGTTTAAACAACACATGATCTGACTAAACGGTACTAAAACCGGTCTAACCAGTTTGGCTCAGCTGGGCTGCAGGTCTAGAGGTTTCTGTCTGCGTCTGCAGGTGAACTGACATGAGACCAGGCCCAGATGTATGTCTGTATCAGCTTCCCTATATGCATGTTTTATCTTCAGTTACTGTATATGACTTCAACGCACTCCTCTGTGGGTTGATAAAATTCTCTGATCTGTCAAGTCTTTTGAAATCCCTTCAGTTTCAGTTTGTTAAAAAACTCAATCGCCATTTTCCCTATTGATGGGAGCCACAGTGTTTTACAGGTTAATATATTTAGTTGAAAATTAAGATCTGAATCTGAAAGTGTTGAAATAGAACTTGTCTGCTTTGTGGGTTATGGCTGATGTAAGTGGTCATAAACCTCGTTCGTGTCCGTCACTGAGCAGTCAGCCCCTTCAGACGGCCTTGTTGTAACTCAACTGTACAGCTGAACCTGGTCACCATTACAGAAAGTCCATACACTGAGGAAGATCAGAAATGCAAAGATATGTACATTGTAAATTAAGAGAATTTTGTAAGGAAGCTTCTATTTTGAAAGGGTATGGGACCAAAAACAAGTGCAGTGTGTCGCTTCTGAAGATGAACCAATGAAGACAAGAGGCTGAAGAATTATTGTAAAATATAAACACTCCGTTCTCCTTCATTTGCTTCTGTAACATGTTTGTCTTTTGTTTTGAATGGAGAAAGGAAGAGCAAAACGTACGTTTAAAAAGGCATCAACTGCGTATACACCTGTGGCCTATCATCTTTCAAGAAAAAATTAAAAGAAAAACACCAACAAAAAAACACAAAAAAAAATTACTTTTCAGATGTGAATTGTTCTGGACACTTGAATTGTCATGATTTTGCATTCTGGTGCCCGTTAAGTATTAAGTTTTTTATTTGCCATGTGATTTCTCTCTCTCGACTTTTCAAAGACCTGCGAAGACACCCTATCTTTAGCTAGAGAATCTTTATTGGATAAACATGGAGATAAAATATGACGCTCTATTTTTGTTTGTTTTATGGCATAACAAGATTTTTTCATTTGAAATTGTTTTGTAAAATAGTTTCTGTATGAATGTATTTTTTATTGGAAAATCGATAAAAAGAATTTATTGGATCTACATGTGGCTTTTGTTTTCTTTCCTGCTGCAGCCCTCCCGGGACACGGACGTCCAGGAAGTCTCTGTTTATGGAATATTCAGTAGATTCCCAGTGGAGAAATTATCTCTGTTACCCCTTTTTCCCTGTAGAGGTCAGCGGTCGGGGTCGCCCACCGAGCCACAGGGCCACATAGTTAGGTGGCAGCCATCCGTGATTCGTCTTGAAAAACCTTTACATTAAAGTACAAGTGGTGTCTAGTTTGGCCACCACTGCTATCAGTAATAACAACACAGGTGTCATTTTATATTTTTCTTCTCGTCAAATAATCCCATGAAAGGAACCAAAACCAACAATACGTCAGTCCTTCAGCCGTCTGCCGCCCTCAGCCACAAGTCCATCCATTTCTGCCAAAGATGTAAATCTTCAAAACAGTTTTGAAGAACTACAGTCATTTCCTAAAACGGCTGGACTCGGCAGGTTTTAACAAAGGCTTCAAACAAGTCAAACTTATTCAACAGAGGAAACAGCCAAAGTGTCCATCACAGCTCAAAATGTTTGAAATAATCAGGGAATGTTTCTCGTTTTAGATTTAAATGCACAGTATCACAGGCATCATGGGAGCAGCTATCTTCATCGTTAAGCAAAGGCCATGACTGATGAAAATCGATCTGATGTGACTCAGCCAGAAAACGGTCACAGATGAGTTAACGTTTTAAAAGTCTGATTCGCATCATGTTTAGTCCTCCCTCAGTCTCTGATTCTCCCCTGGAAGTGACAGAGACAGGAGCTTGAATAAAACCAGGAATTTCTACAGAAAGGTCTAGAAATATTCAAGATAATGTAAGTACACAACAAAGCGCAACTTGCTGAATGTGTTGTTGCCACGACTGATAGAAATGATGGCCAAAGCTGTGAAAGTAAGACTCAGTACAGTACTGTCATCTCATCATCCAAAACACTTGGATATTTAAGGTATATAGATGAAAATACTCTTACAGACATGTTGATGGTCAGCGTGTTGTGATGGAAAGCTCACCCCCAAGTTCGACATACAAGAACAAAACTGTGAGCTGATTGGTGGAATGTGCTTTGTGAGGACAATCTGTTCCTCCTGCTCGAGCCAAGAGAGCCGAGTTTTCATCTTACTCTCCAAGAAATTTATGCAAATTAAGTTGTGCCGAAAACAAATCCCTGATAAGAGCTCTGCACACTACACAGACAAATAGCCTCTTCTTCTCCGATTGCAAGCACAAAGTCCTTCAGCTTTAACGCTGCTCCACCAGAGCCTGCCACGCTCCGTGCCCCGAAGCCCCTGAATAATTGAAGCACTCTCATGAGCTCTTTTATTTTTTCAAAGATACACTTATTGGCCTTTTAATTCAAAAATGCCAGAACTAAAAACTGTGCAATATTATAAAATAAATGTGTTAAGAAAGGAAGTAGTAAGTAAGACTGTGAGGGGAAAAAAGGAAAAAAGATCAAATAAAGCACAGTCATATTTCTCCAGTCTGATGCTTGTGGATAGAAACCCTCTCATTTCCTGAGTAAACACGCTGGTGACAAGAAATCTTCCAGCCTTGACTGCAGTTGCTCTGAATCCAAACTCTTTTCGCTGTCTTTCGAAGGATCTCATGTGCCCTGACATAATTTAGACGAGTTGGTGTTTCCGAGTATTGTGGAATTGGGCACAATCTCAGTTTGCACTGCCGCACTGTCAATTATTTTGTGGACACGATAACATTTATATCAATTAAATATGCACGACCGTGACAGACTCAAACTGCCTTATTTTTTCCCCTCCAAAGCTATTAGGCCTCCCACTGTGTGTGCAGTCAGGGTGGATGATGGCACTCTGGTTTGGTTTTCAGTTTAGTGAGAAAAGTGCATCCTTTTCCCTGTAGAGAACTTGAATTCAGGAGACATGCCTGCTGAGTTTTTCCAATGTATTTTTGTGTCGCTTTGAGCACCACAAGTGAAGTGAACCAATCTACTTCCATCACCTTCAGGAGAAGCAAAACATCTTCACAGCCGATGTCTACGAAATTCAGCCACTCACACCGGACTAGATGGATGTATAGCACTGCAGGTGAGAGGGAAAGTGTGTGTTGCTGATATTGTGGTGAACTGTCCCTGTCCCACATGAGGAATGGTACGCACAGTCCGAATTTCCTAGCCAGTCATTTCAAAGCTCACATTCCCAAGAACACCACAGATAACATGAGCTGGGTGTCCCAGGGTCCTGACTGACCAGACCAGCCGCAACAACCTGCTGCTCCAGTTCTTACAGCTAGTCTGAACTGAAGCGTTTATTGGAGCATGTAGGCATTAGGACCAAATTAATTTGGTCCTAATTTAAATCATCATTTTTCGCAAATTCTGCAGATCTTTAACTTTGATTCTTGCTGTGCTTTGGACGCTCCTGACAAGCAGTGGTTAATGTTTTTTTCCCCCTTTAAAACACCTGGGTTGCAAAAGCACATGGTTATCGTGGGAGAGCTCCAGTGGGACTCAAACCCCCAACCTTTGTCCTTCTCATGTGAATCTCTGCCCTGGTCGAAGCTTTAGCAAAGGGTATTCAGAGCATGTTTTTATATTCAGAGCTGTCGGTGAAATGAATGAGGACATTCAAGGTCGACCAGGAGAACAAGATCTACCCCAGAGCCAGGTTTCACCCCGTGCACATATGTACACACACACACACACACACACACTCTCCTCCCCCTCCTCAGAGCTCATATGTCCTGTGACCCTGGGGGGTGGGGGGTTTGCTTGTTAAACCATAGGGAAAGTGCAGGTCAGCGACCCCACATGGGGATGGCAGTCCGTCACGTCCTTGTCACCTGGGAAGCTTCTGACTGCTTTTCATTCATATCCGACCACATAAGACGGGGCTCTGCGAGTGTACGACTCACCAGTACATGTTTGAAATTTTGTTGGTCTCAATTTATGTCCCATGAAAAAAGAACATGTCAGTGGTTTGTGTTTTTATTTCATTGATTGCTGGTTTAAATTATGAGATGACCAACATCGCGAGCAAATGTTAATAGGCAGCACCACTGCAAAAGCCATGTACTAATGTATGAGAGAGATGAGTTTAGGTTTAAGGTTGAAACAAAAGCACCATATTGCATTTTTCCTTAGTTTGATTCATTCACGAAAACACTTTCTTATGCAGCTCACACATTATTTTATTTCTGTTTATACTGAAAAGTTTGTCATTCTTGCAGACTTTCTGTTGAATAAGATCCCCTCCATGTATCTGCTAGCTAACGCGGTAGCTGGACACAAAAGGGATGCCGAGATGCTTTTCTGCCCAGCCAGCTTGTGACTGACGGCGTCGAACAGGACGGATCAAGTGCTACCGAAAAACTTCTTTCCAAACGCTTTATGAAACGGTTCCGAACTGATATACGAAAGGAAAAAGAAGTTTCTAATTTTACAAAATGCTACAGCTGCAGTAGAGCTTCATTCATCTCACAATATTTTATGTATTCAAACGGTATTGATCATCTGTTTTATCACTTTGGAGTTTTATATTGGTCCTTTTGGATGTGCACTTTCCATTCTGGTCATCCATGATTTATATTTTATTTGGCAACTACATAAATTCTTCTTTTGTGTTGGCTAAATTTGTATTTGAAGTAAAGGCCACAGGTAACTAACATCCAGGATACACTGAAACAAACCGTGATGTGGGGTCAAGGATGGTTTCCATGCTGTGTGTCTGGGATCTATTTATTGTCCGTCTTCTTGCCTGTTGGCTCATCAGTAAAGATAAACACCAATTTAATGTATATTGTTTGAATTGTGGAATTAAATCCTTCTATAGGAGCCTTAGGGGTTAACTCCCCCTATATGTCGTACGGAGGACTGGATAGCTTTTCTAAGCCGTATGTACACAGACAGTGATGAAGAGGTCTGGAGGTCTGAGGGGGCTGGGGGTCTGGCCAGACTCCCAGTTTGGTGCCTGATGGATGGGCATTCCTCAGCCCTCCTCTCCCTCTGCACCCCCCCACTCATCCTCCAGGTCTCTCACTCTCCTCCCCAAGGTGATGAACAAGCTCATTACTGTGGCGCGCTGATGAAAGGAGGCCATTATCTTTTCACGGTGCACTTTGAACTCTGACAAAGGAATCTACTCCTCCCTTGTCTGCAGCTTCTGGTTACGTAATGCAGTCATAGATGGCTCGGTGCCAGTGTTTTCACTGCACCCCCTCCACGCTGGAATCTTCTCCAAGATACTGTCATGGCCACATACACAGAATTCTGGCTTGTCGGTGAACCGAGTCTATTTCTAATTCTGTTCTGCCTTGATGCTTCTGTCAACAGATTTGAAATCTGATGGCAGTAAGAAAGACGAGCAGCATTCGGCACGGTGAACAGGAGTGTGGCCTTTATTTCTGCTTATGCCTATAAGTATATTTTATCATCGTCTGATCTCCTGCCTTCTCACATTAAAATCTTTTTATTTGTTCGGGGGACATAAACGAACGAACACATGTCACCAAAGGTCTGCAGTAGAAAATCTTCATATCTCAAGGTAGTCCAGAAATGACTTTCCCTGAAATCAGGTTAATAAATTTATTCTGGTAGCTTTGGTGAACTTTGAGATTTCCTTTACGAGCCACATTGTACCTTGGTGATCACAAAAGAGAGAAACCCCAAAGGAATCCCTGACAGAGAGAGCAACAGGTGTGCACACTGAGAAAGATGTGGCACAGTCCTGAACGTCGTTATTCACTCGCTGTGGAGGAGAATATTCGTCAGTGACAAAGTGACCTTGTCGACAGCCATTTTGTCCAAACGCCAACAGTATTCTTCATGTTGAACGCCGACAGACAACACGGGACAACTGCAACACGTTTGACCACAGACAAAATGAATCATAAAATAAAATTCAGCCTTTTTAAAATCTCCTTTAACAAGGACACATATAGTACATATTGCCATGAAATTGCTGATTTTTCAACCTGTTGGCTTTTTGAAGACTACTGATGTGTTTTAGGAAAGAGACGAAGAGCTGAAAACAGTGTTTTTCTTTTAAACAGTGTACATACATACGTGTTTTGGCAACAAGAGTGTGACCCTGACGCCAGGAGTATTGACAGCAGAGCCTTTCGCAGCTTTATTGTGTGTTTTTTGAGAAACGTCTGTCGAACTTTCTGCCAGGCTCCAAATGGCAACAAAGGGCTCCACCAATCAGATTGTCACGGCTGCCTGTACGAGTCGCAAAAGGAGGAGAAAGAGTTACAGTGCCCTCGCGGCGGCTCACGAGGCAAATATTGCAGCAATAATGAAAGGCAACGCAGAGGGGTGTTTGTGCATTTCTGTCAGAGCTGAGTGAGTCCTGTACAAGGTGGGAGACAAAGGGGCACGTGTACGCCCCTCCCCCCCTGTTGAAAGGACTCCCATGGGGACCAACTCCTCCACTCTCAGCTCAGGTGAGACTCGCTGCGTATTTGAATGTAGAGAAATTGAAAACACAACACCCTGCAAGTCTTCATCAAGGTCACGGCAACTTTTTCTCCCCTCTTTCACAATAGAAAATCCATAAACACACCCCAAACCGCCCGACACACACGCACATACTGAAAGGAAAAACTCACTCGCACACACTCACACCTTTTTCCCTGAAGGTTTGCGAAGCCCCTTGTTTGAATTCACCTATCACCATGACAACTACTCTCTCTTTACCGGCTGTGCCCGTGGGAGGTTTTCGCCCAGCCTTTTCTAATTTCACACTGTGTGGATATCTCCATTCAGTAATTACAATCCCATCCATTCTCATTTTCCCTGTCCAGACAATGTGCCCTGGATACACACACACACAAAAATATCTCTTGCCTCATATGCACACACTAACCTCGCACGAACACACACCAGTATAGACCCCCTGCGTTCTGTGACACATACAGAAACAGAGTGTGTGTTTGTGAGTGTGTGAGAGAGAGACAGAAGTGAACTGTCACGACTCCCAATTCACAATCACACACACGCACATCGCTCGCAAAATCCAATTACAAGTCACACTCGGGCCTGCAAAGTTGGGCTCATTGTTGAAAAGTTAATAATTGCAAAATAACAGTAAAACAATGAGATTTGTCTTGCAAATCGACAAAGATAGATAAGCAGGAAGAGCAGATGTAGAAATGGCTAGAAATGAGTCCGAGAGGAAGAGTCCCGATATGAGACATACACAGATTTCAAATGAAATCGAGTAAAAGGTGTTAAAAGTGGATGTTGGCACAGCGATCCTCTGGTGTACATGGCTGCTAACGCCTACGTCATCACCACAGCAACTCATACGGATCAGTTGGTGATGTCTGGACACACAAATCCAATCGGATCAGCTGTAGAAAAAACAACGCAGACAAATCTGATTAGCCTGCAGTCTGAACTGAAGCCTAAACGACTGGCCTGTAACCTTAACAAAGCTGATGTGTTTCAGTTTGATTGTCTGCCCTGCCCTGAGTGGATCCACCTGTGTCTCGTTTCCAGTCCTCCCTTCACCAGATTATTTAATGTGTGTTGTGCCTCCACTCTGCTGGTTTGTCTCACTGACTTCATGTCGGCCTCAGCGTTCTTTTTTGTTGTGTGTTTTTCTGGGGATTTTTTTTGACCTGCCTCTGGCATTTCTCTGTTGGATTTGTTTGTCTTCTCCTAATGCTCACCTGTGTGTCAGACTTTATTTTTTTCTGAAGGGCAACACATGCCAGGAACATACTGTATGATGCATGTGAAAACACCTGCACCAAACGTTACGTCAGCCTAAACACCAGAAGTGTCTGGACAGTTTTGTGTGCTGTGACTGGTTGACACCAATCAAACTGTGCTGTCCACAGAGTCAACACATGTGGACTTGCAAGAAAAGCAGCAATTTCATCACATTTGCTCCCCGGTTTGGCATATCACAGCTATTGTACGCTGCCTCTTTCTTCTCAGAGGATGATTTCATGTTCATTAAGGGGCACCTGAGGCTCAGAAAAGCAGGAGGATTTTCTGTACACCTGCTCAGGTTTACAATGAGCACAGCATTTAAATCTGAATATCCCTTTTCACTTCAAGTGTCTCACCTGTCTTCCTGTTCATCACTTGTCTTTCGCTAGTTATTAACAGACAAGCAAGCATACATACGTAGAGAACACCTGAAGAAAAGATAAAACTCAATCCCAGTTTGAAATATCACCTGTAATGCTTGTGCTCTGATGTGTATTGATGCTCTCAAAGCCACACCAGAGCCAAGAGCAATATTAAAACAGTTATAGTCTAATACCTGACAGATTCAAGACATTGATGGCAATTTAAATTCAATTTAATTTGAAAGGGCCACAAAGACTACCTACATGAAAAGAAGATAATGAGAAAAGTTTCTAAAATCTAATTTAAAGTTCATGTTTGCATCATTTGCTAACAAAGGAGCACATGGGACCTTTATTTTGAGTTATGACGGGATCAGAACATTGCAATGTCATTATTTTCCATCAGTGGGTCCTGCTGGCCTAAATCCCCGTTCTCGTCAATGATAGTCCGTGGTAATAACATTTATACCCTTTTATTCTGCCAGTGTATGCAGGCTGGTGAGCCTACTCACTGGCCTCTACATGAGTCCTCATAACCAGCCCGTCTTACTCATTCAGAATCACAAAAGACAGACGGATGTGACCTCCGGTTTATCAGCTTATTTTCCCAAGATGCCCTCGCTTCTTGTTTACGACGTGGCTCGGCTGTTCTCAGGACTCCCAGGGGACTCGTGTTGCAACAAACGGCCGCACTGCATGTAAACACTGGCCCAGCTTAACTTGTGTTTACCACACAGCTCTTATAGGTCATCGCTGTGTCCCCCCCCCACGTCGGCAGCTTAAGCACATATCAACACCGTGTGGCCGCCCAACACCAAACCACAAACAGACACAGTTAGCAAAGTGGTGTCGCAGCTCGGCACTGCTACAGAAGCACACACTGTATTCCCCTCAGGGGCTGGTAGAGACCAAACACAGAGCTTCAGTAAAAGAGGGTGAATATTGGACTTGGCCAGTTGGTCCAAATGAAAGCTAATGTTGCTACGTAACTGCTGGACATGTAAACAAGAAAGTATTTGCTAACAAGTCAGAAATATTAACCAGGAAATTACGTCCGCTGCCACACCATGAGCAGTAAAACAGGGCAGCTGCAGAGAGTATCTGCTTTTGACAGTCCTACAGGAGAACGACTTCATTTCTATCCCTTTTTTAAAAAAAATAAAAAATTATCAGTTCAGCAGTCAGCGTCACCCATTTAAATAACAATATAAGGGCACTTTTCCTTGTAAAATAAAGCCACTTATGGCTTCAGCCGTTGTCTTTGGAAGGGAAGCTGCTAATGCTGGCACTCGTGCTTGTTTTAGCTGCTTTCTACCGTCTTAAATTAGCAGTAAAGTTTGTGGTGTGACGAGTACATGATAGACTTCAAATAGTTCAAAAAGTCAATAGTGTACACAGTAAGAGTGTGACATTTCTGCCTTATATCCAGAGGAAATTAGAACGTGTGTGATTCAGGATGTCGGCAGGATGCTCACACAGATAAACACACTAAAGTTAGAAATGTGGGGGAAGAGAACAGCTGTATTGATTTTTATTTTATTTTATCTCTTTTTTCATTACTATGCTGCTGCAGGAGTTTGGTTTACAGAATAGGGGAAAGTATGAAATAAAAATGCTGCATTACCAACTCTGAAATATTGTTGTTTTTGTTTCTCACATTCTACCTGATTGTTTTTCATCAGTTCCTTCACTTTTCTCATACTTAAAGTACAACTTTCTTCCTTTTTGGAACCACGATTTACAATCCTTCCTGGGTCAAAGGTCGTGACACCAACAAACTATTAACACTCATTTGCTCTGAACATAACACACACACTTGACTGACAAACATGAATGGAGGAAAAATGAATTGTTCCTGAAAACATGCCACAGTTTGACATGTTTTCCAGCCCCGACGCTCCAAATATTTGGCCACCACCCCAACCCCCAACCCTTTAAAACTCCATACCAAAGCCGTGTAAATAACATGTCATTTTCATGCCTTTTGATCACTGAGCTATTCCGAGTGAACCTCCTGAGGTTTAACGGCTGGGGGTGCGAGGTGCACAGCCGATGCTCGGGTGTAATAATAAGCTCAGTTTTTTTTTTTTCACCTCCTTTCACTTCTTCGGATTGAGGTTTTGAAAAGGAATAATAAAACAACTGTCAGCTAATTGGCAATAGGAGTGCACTGTGGAGCAATGGGGGAAAAAAAAAAACAAAAAACTACAAAGCGACTCCACAAGGGAAATGTGGAAAGCTACACACACACACACACACACACACACACACACACATTGGGTTTTAAGGGCATTCTCCTGTTGCAGAGCAATCCCACCTCAACTACTTTTGTGCTTTCATTGTTCAATTTTTCATTTATCTTTTCCTGCGAGACACAGAAAGATGCTGTGCGTCTTAATACTACAGTAAGTCTCTGTCTGAAGAAGTTAACTCGGAGCGATGGCGGTCCATCACTCACGGCGTCAACCCAGACGTGACTCCAACGGCAACTACAAATAATCTTCATGGTTCTTCGTTTGAAAGATACTGAGGTTTGAAGCAGCACACGCGCTGCCGAGACACATTCAGGAAAATTATGGCTCACAGAAAATGTGAAGTAATGCTGAGGAGTTAAGTTCTGACAGCGTGCTTTGTACTGTGCAAAGTGCTGTCGGTCCAGATCTACATTTTAAACTTTTAAACAAATTTGGTTGATGAGTCTCCCAAAGTCTCAGTGTCAAGTCAAGAGAGCACGTTTTCCATTAAAACTAATACTCACATTCTGCAGTGACAGCTGCAGTCCGCTTTTCACGCATTTCAGTTGTTGCGTCACTACTGTCTGTGTTTATTACTGTTATCACCGCAATGTAAACAACTGACTGATACACCAAAAAAAAAAAAAAATCAGAAGATGTCTTTAATTTTCTGGAATCAAAGGTACAACATGATGTACATAAAATAGGAAGAGAAGTGAAGTACAAACATCAGACTCCAAGATCGTGGCTTTTCATTTGAAATCTTCCTGGTTTCCTGAGCAGCCCATTGCATAAGCTCGCTAACATTTATTGGCACAGAGATTTGCATTTGGATTACATCACACACATAAAATTTCTCTCCAAAGCTTTGGGAATGTCAATTCTAAAACTTCCAGGTCTCCTTTAAAGATGTTGGGGTTGCAGTACCAAAGTTGACCACTGGGGAATTTTGACATTGATGATGTTAGGAGAATATTAACTGCAACAACAAAGACTTTGGAACAGCTTTGGCTGTTACTGGCTCTTTCTCCATGATTTCTTAAAACTTCAATTAATCAAAACTGATTGCCATAATGTGACACTGTTGTATCCTGGCTGTAACCCCGACTCTAACATACAAAAGAAAACCATACACAATTAAACTACTCATCAAGCTCTTGGCCCCGCCTCCTTCTGGGCAGATAGCCAATCCTATTTTAGAATGGTGGAATGGCAGAGGGGGTGGCCAATCAGCCCCGACTCCTCCCCTTTTTGGATACGCCCCTGAGTTTCTAGGATGTCAAAGCTGGCATTCATGTAATGTTTTGATAGACACTGAAGCCAAGACACAATAAGCAGGCGGGCTGCAGCTGTTCAGTGTCATCGGAGGCTGAGGCTTTACTGAGTACGTTTCAGTCGTTTCCACACAGCTCAACATTTTGCAGGCTTCTTTTGAATGTGGTGAAATGGAAAACCAAGGCTGCTCACAAGCCTTAGTTTGATGTTCAAAGATTTTGCTTGTAACAAGTAACAATAAGTTGAACGGATAAATCATGTTGCCAATCACAACATTATTTATACACTGACAAATTACACTCCAAAAGGATGTCATTTCTGAAATGATTATTTTTTTTCAAATCTCATTTCCTGCAGCATAAAAGAAGTGCCAGTTTCTGTGGCATTCTGGTTATTACACCTGCAATCGCATATTTGCAGGAACACACACACAGAAAACCTAGACACACACACACAAGCCTAGGCATCCATGCATAAAATCTACAAGCACACAAATCACTCACACATCAACGGCGCATAAAGAAAAGCTTTTCAGTATTGTTCCTTTCTTGGATGAAATGACACAAGCCATCACATGGTGGAGGGCACATTTGCTCTCTTCCGCCGTGCTAATAATATGCTATCATCGGGCCGAAACCACAAATGCACCGCTCATGGCCATAATCTTGTTGTCAGCTGTCGCACACTGTGGATGACGTGCAGACACTCAAAGCCATTTGGCATGTAGGGCTGAGATCCCACAGCCCCAGCTTAATTGGATTTTGAAATGTGGTGTGTGTGTGTTTGTGTTTATCTGTGGGTGTGTGCACATATGCACTGGTAGTTCAGCATACCAAAGTGCTTCCATATGTGTGCGTGCATGTATGCATACGTGCGCTCACATCTGACACATAAAACAACGCTGTCATAACTTACGTTTTGTCAGGAGCAGAGAAAAGGAGCTTTGATCTTTAACAGCTTGCGTTTTATCTAATTGATTTTGAAAGGGTTTCATCAGCTCAGGCCTGGTGAATGTGTTTTTGCTTTTTAAACCTTGCAAGAAGACAAAGTGCACCACAACATGTGATTCATTTTGTATCATTGCTATTAGTGATGACAATGTACTCGAAGAAGAAGAAACTTTATTTAGGCAGCATCTTTCAAAACACGCAT
Source organism: Scatophagus argus (assembly GCF_020382885.2). Classification (NCBI taxonomy): domain Eukaryota; kingdom Metazoa; phylum Chordata; class Actinopteri; family Scatophagidae; genus Scatophagus; species Scatophagus argus. The sequence goes on along the minus strand of NC_058505.1, from coordinate 2,559,239 downwards.
TCAAAAGTGCTTCACAGACAAGGACAAATAAAGTGCATAAAAGAAGGCAGAAGAACAACAAAGAATCACAGTCAACCAGCGCAGTAACACATAAAACAGCCAAAGGTAAGACAGATTTTAAAAAACAGATAAAGTCGGTAACATATAAAATATTTAAGAAACTTCACACATGACTTTATTGCCAGTTTAAGGTAAATGACGGCCAAAACCTACAAAAAACAACATCCAACTTGTAATAAACCAGAAATTCATTCTGAACATTTGAATCAATACAAAGTGCACTGATTTGTATTAATAAATTCTGACAAATACTTCTAAATCTGAAGATGTGAAATGAAATAAAAACACACAATCTGGGATTCCTCTGCTTTCAAATCAGTGGAGGGATCACACGTCCCTTCACAGATTAAAATCGTTTAGATTATCACGAATCACTTGTGTCAGGAGTTTTTGGAGAGGTGACATTGTGAAGTTCTGGATGTGAAATCTTCACCTGTAAAGTGACCAGAAACTTCAGCTGCCAGATAAATGTGCTTTAGTCCAAACTAAAAGACTCCTCTTCAAAATGTAGCACAACAATCAAGCAAATCTCTTAACATTTAAAATATATTTAAGTGAAGTAACAAAAACATCAAGACTGTATGTAAGTGCAGCACTTGAGTAAATGCATGAAATCCACTAAACTGAAAGCCCTTGTGTGTTGACGTTGCTGCTCCCCGCATGCGTGTGTTCGCTCTTGCATGCATGCAGGTTCATAAAGCCTAAAATGAAAGGTATGAGATAGCCGGGTGGAAGCTTGCCAACGTGTGAGATAGAAGTGGACGCTCCACTGCCTCTCAGAGAGACAAGGGAGCCGGCGTCTCGTCGGCGTTCTCCCAAACAGCGTAACCAGGCCTCTCAGGAATTCAGCTTCCCCTGCTGACTCCACACAGGAAGGAGTGCGAGTGAACCTGCAGCCAGTGACAGATTTTCAGACTGTGATCACTCGCAGTGCGGACAAAGAGGCTGTTTCTCAGTGCTGGTTGCTGGAATATTTGAATGGCTTGACTGAGGAGTGAGTAGACGGGAGAAGCGACGCACCAATTATTAAGGACGGGAAAGTGTTTTGTTTTTGCTTTTTCAATGGAAATCCACTCACATGTACATTAAGACCTTTGCAGACACCAGAAAATGGGAGAGAAACAGAAACGACACCCGGCAGACTAGTTTTCAATCCGCAAGCCCTCATAAAAGACGGAAAAGTGGCTTTTTTGAACAAAATATTCAACAGGTTGTGGAAAGTCTGAGTTTGGCTGCAGATGTGAAAATTAATTCACTGCAAAGTTTTCTCTGTAATCTTCAGAACAAACAGAGATGCTCAAAGCCAGAAATTCCCACATGCCCCTTTAAAACGTCCCAGAAAGAAATGTTATCGCAGCGGCACAGAGACGCCTGAAATCATTTCAACCTGAGATCTTTCACAGTGAGAAGAAGGAGGTCACGCTGGTGAATAGAATATTTAAGAACAGCTTCAGAAGACACATAAATAATGAGCCACTTCAGACTCAGGTTGCACTGGAACAATCAGTGGAAAAGTTAGAAAAGCAAGTAGTGGAAGTGAAAGCCGTAGTTGGTACACTGAGGCTGAATTCAGCTCTTGTTTAAGGATTGTTAAGAGTCCTGCTTTACAGTCAGCACCTCACTCGTTCGCCACACTGAGATGGTCCTCAGCAGAAAGTGGAAGGTGTGTGTTGTGTTTTCCTGATTGTGACAGCTCTGTAGAGCTAAACTTCCTACAGAACCTGCCGAGGACACAGGTAGATGCACCTGAGCACCAGAGGCTCCAGCTGGTCGATGACATAAACTCTGAGAGGGCGGAGCCTAGTTATGGCTCCTCTGTACACTAAAATCCACTTTCTGCATTTGATTCAGAAACAGAATCTGAATGTGGTTTCATACTATATCAACGCTGCCTACTCTGACAGCAGCGATTGTTCGCCAAGCAGCTCGTTCAAAAAGCTATTGTGACTCATAAATGTGTTAGCGGTTAGCTCACCAGCTACACTTGTTGATGTGCTTCTACAGCTTCTACAGCTACATATTTTTGCAAAGATGCTCGGGTGATTTTCTTGTTTGGCCTATGAGGACTTGTGACCTTGTCTCTTGTGAAGCTACGTTTCCTCCTCGCCCTCCTACCTGAAGCCCATAAACTTGTAGAAATAATTTGCTCTGTGCGGTGAAGCTATGCCGAATGACAGACAACAGTGAATAAAGTTTGAACGCTAAAGTTTGGATCCCAGTACTTTTTCCTCCAAAAGTATTCAATCTGCAGAGGATGCGCTGGAAGACAGGACGAGGCAGAGATAGGGACATAAATAGATGGAGGGATAAAGGAAAGAGAGGGAGACAGACTTTTTCCTGACTTTCCCGGAAGCCATCTGTCTTTGTTTAAAGAGTATGACTGCTGTCAGGTTGCTGTGATAGAGACGTAAACAAACAGGAGGATCACAGCTCCTTATCTCTGCTCATTTCTCCTCCCAAACAAGACAAACACCAGCAATCCCATCATGCCGACTGTGTGTGTGTGTGTGTGTGTGTGTGTTTATGTTCATGTTACTGTGCAGTTCAGTAAAGCTTGACCAGAAAGATGTGCATATTTTAAGAAGCACGATCCAAACACGAGCCCTGAGGGTGCAGGCGCTGCAGGAAGAATGTGTTGATTTTCCTGTGAAAACCTCATTGCGTATCCAGCTCATCAATGGGTCGGATGGAAAAGAGGTCAACCAAGCATTCTTTCATGGAACTGGCATCGTTTCAGCCTGTCTTCAGTTACAGAATAATATCACAAAGTAGGAAAAAGAGTCCACAGCCACGGGTAGGATGTGGTACACAAAATCCAATTCTTCAAATCGTGTTTAGTGCTTTTGTCAACGTCCCAGCGACACTGTTTTTAATAGGAAACAGTTGTGATGCTGAATTGGATTTTGTTGCAGCAGACTGAGGATTTTGCTGTGATTGTTTAGGCATACATGAAGCACTTTGTGGTTCAGTGCAAAACAGTGAAAGCTGGCACATCATGATCAAGCTAATCTAAATTTTATTTTAATTTTGCTTAAATTATACAACTTTTGAGTGTTATTTAGTTTGAGAAGTTCATTCCTGACCTTCTGAAACACTATGAAGTCACTGAAGATGTGGTTGAATGCCCCTTAAAAAAAGAGTTTAGAATATTTCATTGCGTAATATTATGTTAATTTGAGTGCAGAAATTATTAACTGGAAGGTGCAAGCGACCACTTTGTGCACACGGGTTCATACATTTGAAAGCATGAATTGCTCATCTGCATGCACAAGTTTAAAAACTAATTTCCCCCTGACCTCAGCTCCACGTGAAATGGACAAACCAGGGACAAAACATTTTATTTTTATATTACGATCATAAAAATCGCCAGAAAAGCAGCAAAGTGCAGGACAAGGTGCGATGCAGCATGGCCTCGTCATCCAGCGGGTTATCAAGCGCCCCTCATGAGTCAGAACTGAATTCTGTCACGCCTTGTGTTTGGGTCATGCTTTGTCTTTTGGTTTTTAGTCCATGTGCCTTGTTTCATGTTTGTCTTGTCATGTGTTTCCATGTATTATGTTCCAGGTTTTGTCCTGTCCTGTTTTATTTTGAAAGTGTCACTTCCCCTGTGTGTCTCCTTTTCATGTAGCTTTGCTTTGGTTTATCATAATTGCTTTCTCCTCCCCTAATGTGTTTCACCTGTCTCTCGTTGTCTTTAGTCCTCGTCTTCCCCGTCACTATTGGTCGGATTGTTTTCAGTCTTCATGTGTCCATGCCAGGATTTTCTTGTCTCGTCTCGCCATGTTTTTTCGCCACAGCTTTTGTAGTTTTTTTGTTGATCCTAGTGCCACAGTAAGTGTGTGCCAGTTTGAGCTCTTTTGTTTAAAAAATAAAAGAATATTGTTTTTGCACATCCGCCTGCCTCCCTTTTTGAGACTCTGCATCAGGGTTCAGCTCTCTGCGTCAGCACCGCCGTACTCGCTTGGTAAACATACTGAGACGTCGTGTTGCAAAGCGACAGCTGTAGGGGAGTTAGGGTTCGCGGTTCAGTGTCGGCGCATGTTGTTACCATAGCAACCACAAGCCGAGCTGAGGCGTTTCAGTGATGAACCGTCATGTCTGAGATGGACATAACGCTGCACCCAATCCCAGCAGTGCACGGCGTCACGGCGGGTGGACGGCAGGCGTTTCTGGCTCCACGTCAGAACCGTCGCCTGTGCATCATCAGAGCCGTGTGACGCGATGACATTGTTTCTCTCCCCTCACTATGAAAAGGCTTAAAAGAGGACGAGACCTTGAACGAGGGGGACGCCTTTTATGTCTTAAAGTAAACAGCAACAGCAAACTCACAGACACAGTGAGATCGTGCAACATGTCAGACTAACTAGCGGTGCATATCAGGCTTTATTATGAGTGTGTGTGTGTGTGTGTGAGCCTCTGTATAAAGTCAAATATAATGAGACCTCACTCAGCCTCAGGTCTGCTCGCTCACTGTAAAAGCACACAGAAAGACGGCGTCATCTGCAATTCAAATGAGCAATTCACTGATTAGTTAACAGAGCCAAAAGGTCTTAATACAGTCAAGTAATGACTGAAATGCAATTTCTATTCAATCAATGTTTTTATTTATAATGAGCGATATGGGATTCTGCTGCAAAGCGGAGAACACTCATGCAAACACACACACATGTTTTGCTCTGAATGTGAGATAATTGGCAAGATATGGGAGGGTGGGGGTGGGGGTGTCTTTTGCTGCTGAGCCTAATTAGAGAGAGAACATTTTCATAGCTGCCAAACAACAGCAGACAAACCAAAGGTGCCCTATAAAGAATCCATGGTTTCATTATAATGTGACAAGGCGGAGTTCATCTGTTGCAGCGGAAGTGGAGCGACTGCGACAGGCCTGACAGCCAAAGATCAGGAAAGCTAATGTCAAAGTTACAGATGAAACCTTGTAAACACACGCAGGAGCAACACGGGGAGGAACAAAGCGGCAGAGCGAGCGTCGTGAGAGATCAATACGCTGACGCTCGCTTCGATCCCCCAGCAAGGCCGTTTGGAGTTTTGATGAAGCACCAGAGGTCAAAGGTCAGTGTGTGCATTGCAACAGCTGAAGACCGTCAGAGAACCTGTTCTGCTAAATCAATGATACATTTCGTTACATTACGTTTCCTCCCGCTCAGAGCAAAGTGAGTGGCTGTTGTGAGAACAGGCAGTCAAAAGAGGGAAAACAGAAGCACTGGAGGTGTGGAACGAAACAGGTACACCTTCATCCGTCTGTTTCTGTTTCACTTTTCAATTGCCTTAAAGCTGAAAAAGAGCCAAAAGATGACAAACGTGTTCACTTTTGTTCCAATGCGTCGTCATGTGGGCGTACCTGCATCTGCTTCCTCTACAGACGCAGCTTTCATGTGGAGGCCGAATCATGCAGTACAAACAGGCTGGGGATTTAGGCTTCCCCAGTCAGAGTACAGAGGGGGACCTTTGCTTCACTTCCACCACCCAGACGCTGAGCACCACAGGAGATGTGAGGATCAGAGGACAACAATTTTCCCAGTGAAAACGCAAGAACCTTCTTAGATGTGAAGCAGCCATGGTATTGTGTGCATCAGAGCCACTGGCACAGCTTTAATTATGTAATCTGGTCACAAGCTGAAATTCCCTGAAGGTCGCTGACTGAAACAGGCGGGGATTGATGTTTTATTTTGCTGACACATCAGAAAACTTGCTTCAGACTTGTGCTGCAATTATTTAACGGAAACAAAAGTATTGATTGACCTCGAATCCCTGAGTTAATAACCTGCTGTCGTTGTGTCTAAATAAATTTCAGCTCTGACTCTTTTAGGTTTCAAACTTTATCATTAACATTATATGTGAAACTCAGGTCTTTTCTTTTATCCTCATTAGCCTGAATTATCTGTCAGCTGTGTGCCACTGAAAACCATTGCAGTGACATCAGTAATTATCATACCTTCAGCCAAAGGGAAGGAAGGAGAAGGATTACTGGTGTTTGTTTGCACTGAAAACGTCATACAGAGATTTCTTTGGGATTTGCTGTAAATATGAGCCGCTCTCTGGGGAAAAAGTCACATCATCCTTCTAGTATTCAGAAAGAGGAAATACGAAATTTGTTTTGCAGGGTTTCAGCATCTTCTAATCGGAGTCACAAGCTGCGGCAACACAGATGGCAAACAAGACAACAAACAGATGTCGGCAGTGTAAGGTGACTCAGACTCAAAAAGGCCAAGTTGGCTTTTTGCGCCTGTGGAGACGACTCTTCTTTCAGGAACGGAGAGGACAGTGGTGGTAAAATCAGTTCAGATGTGTACATTCTCCCTCACATGTCTCCACTGCACGGGACACCGTCGTGCTCTGTTAACCTTCTGAAGATATTACCTCAACTGCTTCAGGGAGGACGTGTAGCAAAACATAAAATTCAGCCAGAGACTAGGAACAAATCACTGAAATCAGAGTCTGTAGTAGACCTTGAACAAGAACTTAATCCCCCAGATTTCCTCACTGGAGCTTCTCTGAGCCAGCAGGACTCGGTTGAGGGCAGACGTTTTCAGGAGGATGAAGTCCTGTGCCAAACCAAACAAGAGCAGCAGTTTCATAAAAGAATCGTTTGGGTTTGTTTAAATGATAAGACACAGATGAATCAGGAAATATTCGTGGCAGCGTTGCAGATGGCTGCTGGTAGCCCGTCTCAACTGCAGACATCACATAATAAACCACATCGGCTTTGTGCTGGAGATCAGACTGCAGACGTAACCACCCAAGTAAAAGAGGTGCCAGTTTGCCAAGACAGCCCGTCTTCTATGTTTGTTTTCTTTAAACAGATAGCACATGTTTTATAGTGTGACATTTAGATGTTTCCTTACTGCAGGTGACATGCAATATCTGCAGCAACATGTAGGTTTTTATTATGGATGGTGTGTTTTCTTACAGGAAACTTCCAGCTTCCTGTGATGTCCCTTCATCTGTCAGTTTGTTTTGGTTTGTTTTTCTTTTTAGGTTTAACTTCATGAATCAAATGCTCATCATCCCTGCAGCTTTCTCAAATTTGAGTGACAGGAATAAGTAGAAAAAGAGTGTCAACAAAACTACTTTGTAATCAAGCAAACTGATTTTGTGGCTGACGCTCGCTTGTGTCGCATGTGTTTAGGACATGATGTCACAGCCCCTAACGTCACTGTTTTGATTCACTCTCATCGCTCTCATAAAAAGCCGTGAACGAAGCAGAACCTTCAGCTGCTAAGAGCCAGATGTTTTGCTCAGCAACTGGTGGAGACCAAAACAGTACAACAAGAAGAGCGAGAAAACATCATCAAGCGGACAGGAACACTCCAGACGGGTGTAATAATGTGGATTTTTGTTTGTTCTGTGGAGTGTAAATAAGCCAGTCAGCTTTGTGAAGTGATAATGTGTCAGTGTTGTTTTTGCAGTCTGTTCTGTCTGTGCTGCCCTCAGCTGGCCAGAAAATCACCTGCAACCTACCAAGAAGCTTATTAACAGTCAAAGTAGATGGAAAAGTATTCCACCAACCAGGGAAAATGAAAGTTTGTGATATATATCTGCATGTACATAATGATTAATTTTTAAGTTTTTATTTTTCTTTAATATTTTAATGTATTATAATGTACATTTTTGCATGAATTATAGAGCACTCCCTTGTATGAATAAAATCAGTCACATTTATCTGGAACTATAACTATGGCATAAATCTGGATCCACACTCAAATGATAAAATGACTAAAATAATAAAATATTGATGGTTACTCAGCCTTGGCAGAGGGTATATGATGTCTGGCCTCCTTGTGTTTTCTTTTTTTTCCTGGATCTTTCTACAAGAGGCTTGTCGAAATTTAGATTTCTCAACGTCTGCAGTACAGTATTTAACAGGATGAGTCCCACTGAGATCAGGCTTGTGAGGCCTGTCCTTGAAAAACAACAGCAGATGTACTGACAGACACGAGTCCCGTCAATACGTTTCATAATGAGCAAAGACAATTAAAGTAACAGAGCTCGAGGAGAGGAAAAAAGGAGTGACTGTTGAGAAATTAAACCAGAACAACATTCATTATTCACTTTCTCACAACCCTGCACAGAACAAACATGCAGCAGTGGTTTCAGGTGCAGCAGTGAGCTTGTTTTTTCACGGTAGCTTACTGTACAACGGTGAGCAATGATAAAAGTGCATTAGTGAGACGGATCTGTCCTCCAAATGAAGATGAATTAGACAAAGAAATGCTGCTGGAGACGAACATGCTCTTGATTGAGCAGCTTTTGGCGTTTTTTACCCTTCAGCCTACTTAAAATTCAACGTCAAACAGCGCTGCTATTGGCCTATAATTACAACATCAGTCATTATTGATCATTGTCACTTTAATAAACAGCTCTCAACATTTTGAAGAATTTGTCTCAGATAAAACACCAGGCAACAAAGCCGGCCTTTCTGCATTTATCTTGAGGACACTCAATAAACAGAACTGGCCGAACTGAGGAATTGTGGCATTCACTGAGCTCGAGAATCAACATTCAGATGGTGCTTTTAGAAAAAGGGAGCGCGTGATGTCGGCTCGGCCTCAAGGATACACTGCTTTTGTTTGCATTGTTTTGTTGATGCGTGTGTGTGAAATAGCTGGGGGGGAAATGTCAGTGTCATTCCATTGTGTATCAAGGCAAAACACACAGGGATATGAATTCCAGTCTGAAAAAAAGTGTGTGTGTGTGTGCATGTGTGTGTGTGCCCACGCTCGTGTTTTGGAATACACAGAACAGTGTGTGTGCCACAGCAAAAGGATTGTCTTCTGCTTCTGTTTTACGTCTGTCACTAATTACTGCATCAGCACAGACAGAACGTACAGAAGCCACTGACACAAGCGTGTGGTCCTTGCTAAATATCACTGAGTGCACGTGTTGAGAGACGTGTATTTGCAGTGAAGTCCTGTTGTCCTGCCATGTCCTGTCATGGTTACGAGATCACTTGTCGATATTTCCCCTCGGACCAAACCGTTTCTCTGCAGTCGTGTGCCGGGATGAACAGAAGTTCTCAAGGATTAAACTCGTGAAAATCACTTGAATAAAAGTACTTAAAAATATACTGTTTTCATTTACAACATTAGTACTTCAGATGTCTACGTTGTGTTCAGTGTTGTGTTCAGTGTACATATTCCCACAGTATCTCATGTCAAGTGCATTGATAATTCAGGTTAAGCAATTGAGATGTTTGGATTAAGCCGCACTGCAGACTTCCTGACCATGAATAGCACAGCTGAATAAAGATGCACACGCACACGAGCAGGTGTGTGGGTAAGTGTGTGTGTGTGTGTGTGTGTGTGTGTGCATTCCTGCCAATGGTTTCCTGCTGGTCCACTCACTGACACATTTCACTCATAGCTGATGTAAACTGATGTGCACAACGTAGGTTTCAGCATATTTAAAACACCGGTGTCACAAATGTTTCATATGGGAAATATGTGGACTAATAAAGTGTTTGTTTATGTAAGGTTTGTAAGGTTTAGACAAATAAGACTAAATGTCTTCAACCATGCAGTGGTTGAGTGGCTTTGTGTTCAGTACTGCACCACAATGTCATCATGCTGACATGCTCACAATGGCAAAGCTAATGTGCTAAAGCTAAACAGGTTTAATGTTAATTGCATTCAGTGTTACGTTAGCACGTTACTCGGCTCATATTTGCTAATTAGTACAGCTGAGGATGATGAGCGTCTTTTGTTTTGCACACATTTGAGCAAAACCAAAGTACTGGACATTTTAAAACGTTGACCTTGTGATAGAAATGGATGAAAACTCGGAGTTTCATCAAAGGATACATGGCAACAGTGAATGCCTCTGTCAATAGCTGCTGAGATGCTTCAGCCTCAGGACACAAACTTTATTCTTCCACATGAAAGTCAGATGCACCACAACCACCTTGAACTCTTCTTTTGGACTCACTTTATTTTCTGCATTACAATAATACTTTGGCAGCAGACATGACTCGGGCACATTTGCAATCCTGTTTCCTGCTAAGTCGATATTTTCACTGCATAAAGTCTGGCAGACTGAAGTTAGAATAATTCCAAATCTTCTCTCGCTGTCCAGCAAGTCTCTGCTCTTTCGCAAGCACCTGAGGACCTGATTAGAACAACAGACTCGCTGTGAACAGACAGATAAAAGACACTGGCAAGAGGTTCCTGCTTACAGACGTAATTGGCGATAAGCCATCAATTAGAACAAGACATATATCGTGCAGCCTCCGGGCCAGCAAAGGAGGAGAAGTGAGGCAGCACTGAAGACACAGACAGCTGAGGCAGCCAGGAGGGCATGCAGGCAGGGCCAGCACAACGCAGGACGTCTGATGATGCAGCTCTTTCTGTTTCCAGAAAAAGACTTGGCCAGCCTGCTGGTGGAAAAACTGCTGATGATTTTTCAGAAACTTTTACAGACAAAAACACTTTGGGGGTTTGTTTGTTTTTAACGTGTGTGTATCTACCTGCATCTAATCTCGTACTAATGCACCAGTCAGCCATCCTAATATTTTTTGTGCGCATTTCCAGCTGCGTTTTAATTCGGTATGGACTCAAAAAGGAAAATACATTTTCAGCGATCGGCTAGGCTAAGAATAAGGTTTACACAGTCCGCACTGTGGGCAAACTGGACTGGTGCAAGAATGTGGACATGGTCTACAGAAAGGGCCAGAGCCGCCTCTACTTTCTGAGGCGGCTGAGGTCCTTCAACATCTGCAGGACGATGCTGAGGATGTTCTATGAGTCGGTGGTGTCCAGTGCCATCACATATGCCGTTGCCTGCTGGGGCAGCTGCCTGAGGGTGAGGGACACCAACAGACTCAATAGAATCATCAAGAAGGCCAGCCATGTTGTGGGAGAGGAACTGGACTCTCTGACAGTGGTGTCTGAGAGGAGGATGTTGTCCAAAATAAGAACTATACTGGACTTTCCCTCTCACCCTCTCCACAATGTGCTGATCGGCTACAGGAGCTCGTTCAGCAACAGACTCATACTCCCACGATGCACCACAGAGCGACACAGGAAATCATTCCTGCCTGTCGCCATCAAACTGTTAAACTCAGCACTGTGATGGACACACTCACTGTATATATACAATGTACATATTGGCTTTTTACACATGCACATACCTGTATTTTAAATTTTCTTAAAAATTTGAATACAGTTTTTTTGTAAATACCTGTACTTTGAGATTTTAGTTTTGTTTATCCTATCTTTATTAAGTTTATCCTATTTTTTATACTCTGCACTTTTCTCCTTTCTTGGTCGGGAATACTGCATGTGCAATGTCTGTAAAAACAAGAATTTCCCTCCAGGGATTAATAAAGGAATTCTGATTCTGATTCTGATTCTGATTTGTTGTTGCTCAAAAACTGACATCCATAGAAAAGGTTTGATCTGAGCTGCGCATCTACTCTTTCACACGAATTTTCACACGTTTCAATAGTGGATTTCTCTACTGCTGAGGTACATGTCATAATTTCCCTTGTGGTCACATGTTGCCAGTAGTTAAACTGAACTGAATAATTTTTCACGCATGAGGTAGCAGCTTGCTTCTGTTTGTGGAGCCTTTATTAAGGTCCACCAAGCATTTATTGCTTCTACTGATATTCTAAAAATATGGGATCAAACTAACTGGGCAGATCCTGACTGTGTCTGCAGCAGTTTTTTCTCAGATGGCAGTAAAATGTTCCTGTTCTCCTTTTAATGACCTTTGCATCATCCTGTGAGTGATGTCACTAACAGTAAAACAGGTGAAACTGCTTCCGACTGTAATGGAACTACTGTAGCTGTGCAATAACCATCGTCTGCAGACATGAAGGAGGCGGGACTGATGTGCTGTTGCTACGTCTCAGCGTTTTGTATAAAAGGTACAAAGGTGAACTTGCAGGGTCTGAGTGGGTAACAGAGGTAGCACTGCCAAATCTTTGTAAAAGATTGAGCTATCGGAGGTCCCTGGGGGCCAAACATTTGCTGCCTATTGGCCACACCCACTTCCAACTGTCACCTCCACATTCCCATCAGGTACACTTCAGCCAGTGAACCAGAAACCAATCAGTGTGCTGCTGGAGGGATTTACACTTAAGTGGTGCAAATTCTCTGAGGAGAAAATCAATCTACAATAAACCTGTGGCCATTGTCACTACTTGACTTGTACAGGAGACCTATACATTTACAATATGACAGGTTTAAATGAAAAGATGGTGCAACAAAACTTTGCTATTTCAGGTCTGCGTTCAGAATAATGTATGGAAAAGCACTACAGCAAATGATCTCACACATGGACATTGATTTTGGTTGATTTCTCATTAGTAATTTAATCATTCAAAAAGTGTTCATTTAGCCATACTGTCATTTAAATGCAAATCAGGATTATCGTATGTGGCTTTCAGGTGCTTTCCTGCTGGTAGAAAGCAAACCGAGGCAGCAACCGCAGGCGAACAGTAAATGGAAATAGATTGTTACACAGTATGAGGGAGCCAATAACAGCATCATTATCCTCCACAACAAATATAGAAAACATCATTTGAGCTCAGGCTTGTTTGAATTATTTCCAAGTGGCAAAGTGCTTTGAGGCCCGAGACGAGATCCCCCAGCACCATCCCTGCTATTGAGTTTGCAGAAATGCACGCAGGCACTTTGAAATTCAGAGGCCGCACCGGGTGCACAAACACGCCGTGTTGACAAAAGGTTCTTCTTTTTAGAATAAGATGGTGCTTGAGGTAAAAAGCCTCACAGGGAGTGTATGTGTGTTTGTGTTTGTGTCAGGAGTATCACAGCGAGGTTGTGTGTTTGCATGAGACTGTGTGCATGAGAACTGTTGCTGTCGGGAAGTGCCACTCCGGTCACTGAAACTACAGGAGTGCCAAGGCGTCATATGGAGAAAACTGGAAACATGCACGACAGAGGAAATATGTAAAAATTATATTTCATAAATAAAAAAGGAAAATCGTCTTGCTGCAGGTGATGTTACTGGCTGAGTTAACCCTAATTTGGTGGATCTGTTGGGCCAACCTGCAGCTGTGGCTCAGGAGGTAGAGAGGGTCGCACACTCGTCCCTGGGTTGGCTGTTTGATCCCAGCCTTCCTCCATCCATGTGTCAAGACCCCAAATCCCAAATTGCCAACTTTATCCTGCATGGTAGCTCACTACTATTGGTGTGTGAGTGTGTGTGAATGGGTGAATAGGCGGCAAAACCTTGTGAAGCACTTTGGGTAAGAGCTTTATAGAAATTTAACCATTTACCAAAAAGTATAGATCTCATATCGATTTCTCATAGGCGATTATCGAGATGGGCTTGCTTGAAAACTTAAGCAAGGTAGGCCCAACATCCCATGCCCAGCTCTTCCAGGGGCATCCTGTGACTTTATATGATATACTGTATAACTATCCATCCGGGATGTTATCGATCTGTCCTGGGGTCTAAACTCAGTTGGACGTACCTGGGAAACCTCCTAGATGTAAGATGTCACCTGCCAAACGGGGCCTTTGTCAGGATTAGGCATGACCCCCCTCCTTCAGGGACACTCAGCAGCAGGCGCCTGGTGGGGGTTCAGTTGTGCTTAGTTTGAAGAGATAGCATGGAGTGTGTAGGGAGGACAATATGGTTGGACGCTGGTGAGTTCCTGATCAGGGCGGAAACGTGGGCCTTGTCATGCTGAGTCGGTGAAAAGATAGACAGGATATAGTTCGGCCCCATAAAGTCAGCGAAAATGGATTATGAGTGAAATATTTTCAGTTAGCACCATGAAAATATGAGCCTGCCATTTCCACCGAGCTTTGGGTTCATACGAAGAAACTGATTAGACTGATGTGCTGCTGCAGCCCTGCCTCTGGTGTTTTTCCTGTGTTTTTGTCTTTATCACACGATGACAAACAGTGGAGAGAAAAACCTCAGCCTGTGACAGTCATGTGAATGCTTTGTCACGGCTACGTCTCTGTTCTCACAGGCTCACTTGCCGTTGAGCAAACACCTCGTGGCAACAGGTGAGGTGACATGTGACAGCAGAGTAAATCTACACAGGAACATCTGCAGGTTAATCTTAATCTTGTGACTCTTGTGATTCAAGGCCAGAAGACGACACCTGTGTGTGTGTGTGTGTGTGTGTGTGTGTGTGTGTGTGTGAGTGTGTGCGTGCTGTACTCCCTTATTAGCTTTTTAAACTTACATTGGAGCTTTAACAGGTCTCTCACACATTAAAGACAGTGTAGAAAACTCTAAACTCCATTTTTTGCGATAAGAAAAGAGAAGTTTGTGAACACTTTGCAGCAGCTTTGTGATGAGCCAGAAGCTCTTCAGACTATGACGACGTCCATGAGTGATGGAAGGAAACTGTGCTGTCTGAGCAATGATTATTTCTGGCCAGACGCCAGTGAATGGACGGGTTTTATAGAAAACTGGACAAGCTGTTTAATGACAAAATAAAAGATTTGTGGAATTAATTGAATTGGCAGAACTTCAGTGGTGGAGTTGTGGTGAGTTTTTCTTAAATCTGTGTTGAAGTTTAATTCAGCAGAAGAAGCACAGTGACCATTTACATCAAGCAGAAAGTTTCATTTCTCCTGTTTGGAGAGCTCCTCAGTGCAGCAAACTAACAGAAGTTTGTTTCAGTGAGGTATCCTTTGGCTGACTTTACATTTGTGTACTGTGACAGGACATTAACTGTGAACGCTTTGCATATATTGTGCTGAATATTCAGCATCTAAAATATTCATGGGTGCAGTCACACCTATTAAAATTTCCCCATATCTTAAAATGGTTGAAATACATTAACTTTTGGCCACTTGGTGGCAGTGCAACAAGCTGTAAACACACATTTTGTGGTGAACTTGCTAGCAAACAGCTGCCCTATTTACACACCCGGCAGACAAAGAGCGTTTGTGACTCGATGTTTGCATCCAATACTCGCTGTTGTTTTAGCACTGGTTTGGTCTCCACCATCTCCTGAGGGAAATGACAGGCTCCATCACTGCTGCTGCTGTTGGATGCTTCGCTCTCATTCACCTGTAACCTGTGGACCAAAAGCTGAAAGACACTAAAATGCACATGTAACTTCAGGCTTCAGTGTGGGTTTGTCAGGTACTGAGACCTCCATCCTATTGCACATGATAATTTGACTCACCAAAGGAAATAGTCCTAATGTTGTGTTTCAGGCAAAGTTAGTGGTGAGTAACAGATTAAATGAGGAAAAGAATAAATCGCAAAAATTGCCACACACAGAAGCAAAGAGTTTGGGAAAAATTCCACCTCATCCATTCACATCTTTACTCTGGAATGTTCTCAGAGTTATTACTGAATAAATAGTTTGTCAGGGGAGAATGAGGACATTATTTACTTTAACATTTACATAGAAAAGAAACCTTCAGCCCCTGCGGCTACCAGTAGTAATGATCCTTGACTAAACATATAATACTTAATGGCATTAAGAAAGTTACAACCATTTATCAAATTCAACGCAAACGCATGTCATCTTTCTGCATTCCTGTTGCTTTGTCTCGGCCCTGCGATACCTACAGCTCCACGCCCCCGTGGGTAAACTCTCCCTGGCTTTTTGGCAGATATCGCCTCTCGACTCTTGCATAACCATTCTGCTTTCCCTCCAGCTGCACTCCTTCACATCGCCGTGATTAATCGCTGGGCCCTCCTTGATCCCTATCACAAATAGGCCCTTATCAGTCAAGAACCTTCTCTTGAGAAATCCATCCTTTTTTCATACGAGCCACTCGCTCGTAAAGGAATTTCAATAAGACGGCGTAAATCAAGGCTAACGCGCCCCCCAGTTCTCAAGACAGAATCAACATGAGCCTGGCGGTGAGCCTGAAAGCAAAACCGTGTTGTGAAGCAGCGCTTGTAAAAAGAGTTATTTGATTTGGCTGGCTGGGCACAACCAGTATGGTTATGTTCAACATTCTTTAGCTAATGGTCCATGTTACAGCTAGTCTGCACTCGGGGGGGGGGATTAGGAGGGAGCGGATCAAAAAATGGCAACACTTTGAAACACTTTATTCTGCTGTATCAACCAGTGTGCTGACCTGTGGAGAATATAGCACAATATGCACACACTGTGACACCAAGTGAGTGCACAAAATGGGATGTGTGGCCAGAGTGCTTATGATTGTTAAAGTGAGCATCATGAAGTTTTCCATAGGTTAACAAACTCAGGAGTTCGTTTCACTGAAACAAGGCCTCGGATCAAAGTGTACATTTTGTTCCTTTTTAAGTTAATGTGTGCTGCTTTGCACTGCTCTCCGCAGCACATTTTGTTATTTTCTGTATGAAATGTGATTCATAAAAATAACCTCCAGAGCAGTGGTGGTTGACTCAACAGGATGAGATCTGGGTGGCAGGAAGTGGACATTCCTGGAAAAGTGAACATCGTCCTTTTAGTGAAACAAAACTGCGTGCTGCACGGGTACGTGTGAAACCATACACATGTACATGTACCTCCTCAGTCTATGCATATATATGATAATAGGTGTATATATTGGTATCTTTTATTTCTTTTATCCAATTCTATTCTAAATGTATTCACCTTTGTGTACGTTCTATGTGTGCTGCAGGAGGGGGACTGCAAACTCTCGTTTTGTTGTGCAACCCTGTGCTGCGCAGGACCCGATAAATCAGCCCGAACCCTGAAGCAATATGATGTTTGCTCTGATAACTTGAGTTACACCTCACCTGTGTACGTGTGTGTGTTTGTCTAGCGATGACGTTTGTCATGCTGTGATGAATTGTCCTGTGATTGAGCTGCAAACCAGTTCCCCACTGGGATATTTAAACTCAATATGCCTTAAAGGGATCAATTACATCATAACGATAAATCGAAATGGAAAAGAGCAGTCGATAAAATTTTTTATTTTAAATTCATTTTAATTTTCATCCGTGAGACCTGAAGGGAACAACATTCTGAGCTTCCTCTTGCTGCATTATGATTACAAAACCCTTTGCTGAAAAGGTTGTTGGTCAGTGAGGAGCTGCTTTCTGCACAGTTTTGTAAGTAGTTTAAATAATTCTTCCATCCTCTGCAGAAAAATTATAATTACATCATTTGGCTGTGAGCATCTGCAGGTGTTTCCTTCAACAATGACGATGATGCTGAAGAGGATGATGTCTCTAATCTGCACAGTTACAGCCAAAGAGGACTAACCGCTGAAACCAGCTGCTGTAGCTTTCAATTGAAAACTCGCAGCCACAAGGCTCTAATGGCCTCAGATACGACCGTCAATCCAGCTAATATCTGAGTACTGCATGTCAGCCAACAGCAATCCGAGCTGTGGCACTTTCAGATGCAATCTATTAATAATAACATGTTTTATTTAAAGGCACCTTTCATTGGCACTCAGTGTCACTTTGTCAGTGTCACGCAAGATCAGTAAAAAACACACACACAAAAAAAGATAAATGTTACTGCTGCAGCTCATCGGCAAAGGCAGCACTCGACGGATTCCCTGAGTTCCCCACTGACAGGCAAAACCGTGTGCTGGCAGGCGGCCAGCATCACTCAATGGGAGTAAAGGTTTGTGAAACACACCTGTGCTTTTTTCACATGTGGTTCACTCACAACTATCATTCATCATTTAGACGAGTCTTTCAACACGTGGTTAAGTGGGAGCAGATTCCACTCAGCGAGGCGCCTCGCAACGCTCCAAGGACAATACCCAGTGCTGACGGCAGGTGACACGGACGTCAGAAATCGGGCAGTCGTCCTTAGATCGGTTCAAGTCTAATCATCTAATTAAGAGAAGCTCATGAACACAAAGTCATCATTTAGAAAAGGCCTGGAAACAAAAAGCAGCCACACTCTGGCCTTTGGTATGTTTCTATGGCTGTGAGAGTACCTGCTCAGGAAGTCTTCCTGTTGAGTTCAAACGTCTCCAGCCTAAGATTCAGAGGAGGCTTTTAGCGGGTGCTAACTTGCTGCTGTCCAGAACCCACAGCTTGCTCTCAGTCTCCTTAAGGAGCCGCATGACTGAAGTGCTGTAATATGAGCTAACATCTCAGACACTCACACGTTTGACAGTCCCAGCACCACAATACCAGCAATACACATTCGTTCTCAAGCTTCAGCAGCACATTTAGCTTTGATTTTCTGTGATTTCCAGTTTCAGTGAGGGAGAGGAGCCTTCTTGAAGTGGCATCTTTCTTGTGTCCAGAGCACAACAAACAAAATGAAAATTTTGAGGCATTTTTGCCACAACAAGGAAACTGCTGAGAAGTTATGGAAAACCAGGATAAATGAGTGGAAGACCTCAATCCTACTGATCACCACTGTGGTAGTTTTGTTGCAAAGTCTGCCACGTTATATCAAAACTTCAAAAGATGGAATAATGTTTGTGGGCTTGTGGAAGTCCCTTAAATGCACATGAGCACATTATCAGCCCATTGCTTTGTCTCTTTCTTTGTAAAGTCCCTGTTGGCCTGTAGCTGTTGTAAGGATGATTGAGCTCCTAGTCTAAAGTCGCCTGGTCTGCAACTCTAAACTATACAAAGAGCAATACAAACAGGGCCTTTAAAAAGAGAGTTTGTCATCATCAGTCAAAGATGATGTATCGCTGGTCCCGATGCCAAACGTTTTACTGGCCTGTTAATGTTTCCAGAAGCTGCACTGGTGCACAGTCAGCCTTGAAGTGAAGACAGAGAGAGATTGGGCTTTGTTTCATTGTAGATTAAAGGTCCCATCATGTCACAACCAACCAGAAACTGAATGTGACTTCCTTTTAGTTTTATGCATGTAGCATTTAGTGCACAAGGAGACAGAGAGAGAGAGATGTTGTCCTCAGGTGTATCACTTACTCTCGGAAAGAAAAAGTCGACATCTGAACCAAACAAATCTTTTTTAAAAATGATTCAGTCGTCCTTCTCTTTTCATCAGCGCTCGTGTATCTCTGAGCTAGAGGAGGGTTTTGAGCCTCTTTGAAAGACTCATGGGTCATGAAACTCACTCAGCACATTAACCACCACATATCTGTTCATTTAACAGAAGCTTCATTCAGACCTTGATAACAGCCAGCATGTGTGTCGCTCGAGTGTCCTCGAGCACAACGCTGGATCTCCACCAACTGCAAAGGTGACCTCTGCCCGAATTTCTCCCTGAGGCTTCGGTGGAGTGGAGAACCACAAAGCAGTGAGAAACATCAATAACAGCAGATGAGAAACATTTCCCTACTAACAGCAACATACGTGGAAGCTCAACTTGACATTTGGTTAACCCACATGTATCATAGGTATGTGAGAAATAGCAGTAACAGCTCAGGAATCCTCTTTGGACTTTGTTAATCTCTTACACTGTAAAGCAAACAGGACATAGCAGTGTCCTTATAGTCATCTTAAATCTCCTTCCTCCCATTTTGTAGTAAAATCTCTACTCCTTTCATCTTTTCACGCACTAAAGAAAACCTTCCTGTTTTCTGCTTCTGTGTGAAAATGAGCGATTCAGTTCACTCATTAGTTACAAAAACGTTGAGTTTATTTAAAATGATCCCCTCTAAATAGAATTTACTCAGATTTCTAATTAACTTTGTTCTATTTCTTGTCAGGGCAAGTTTCAGAAAGCGGTAGAATCCTGCAGTGTTTTGTGCACACATGACGGCTGCACAAGACAAATCCACAAAAATGTAATTTATTGGAGCGATACTGATGACAAAATGACTGAAGAGAGTGAGTGTTGGATTTCATTTTGCAACTCATACTGCCAGCGGAACGGCTGAAACGAGTGCATTGAGTTCTTTGGTCACTCGGACTTCAGCAGAACAAAGTTGGACATGTGCAGATAAAGTGAAACTGGCCTCCATGGAGGGGCCTTGTTCTGGTCCCGGTCCAGTCGGAGGCTGCTGAGCCCAGTTCTGGCTCCCGTTCTGGCGTCGCTCCATGCCAACACTCCCCGCTGGTCTTCACACGTCTTGTCATTTTTCACATGGCCTTGAATGCCTTTTTGGAAACAGTGGAGCAGAAATACACAAACTAAGTTGCTTTGTAACATGAATTTGAAACGTTTGCTCAGTGACTATCAAAGACCTCCTCCCACACGTCTGCCGGCCTCCAACACGGCAGCGTGTCGCCTGTAAACAGGACAAGCACTGTCCGAATATTGCTTGACGGCGCTGAGTTCGAAAGCTGCCTTGGAGTGACTTGTGGGGCGGTCGAGCTCGGTTTCGAGTGAGTCTCCTCCCGGGTTGTTTGGATGCTGCCGTTTGATTGATGGTATTTTTCAACGCTGTGAGGACCAGGAAATTGCATCACAAAGCAAGGGAATGGAGTCACCGTGACAACGGGCGTCTTATCTGTCCCTGCAGTGTGTCTTCTTTTGTGTGTGTGTGTTTTTACAACACGCCACCCTGCCCCCACACACACATCTCCTCCATTCACACACACAAACATACTTAAATGTTTGTCAGTGTGTGTATGTATGTAGTGCATATACTGTATGTGTGTGTGTGTGTGTGTGTGCGTTGCGAGGGGGGGTTGAGTGTAGAAATGGGTCATGCCTAATCATTTAGAAAGACATCTCTATCAATATCTGCTCCTGACAGATGATAACTTAAACAACGATCTCGCTTGACGTCTTCTCATTCATTCATAATGCTGTTTGCTCACTGACTGAGGTGTGTGTGTGTGTGTGCGTGTGTGTGTATGGGGGGGGGGTCTGATCTGGAGATAAATCACACAGCAGATAGAGTTGATTTTACAAAGTTTTCTCCTGGGTGAAGATCCCACATGCTCCATAAACCCAGCTGAAGGCGTTTTACATTTGCATTTCAGGGATTTAGCCGACGCTCTTATCAGCTGCCAGCGAGCGAGCGCTGTGTCAGAATAAGCATAAATTTACGGAAATTTAAAAGTGCAAACGGTCAGGTGAAAGGGTCAGGGCTGTGGCACACACGGATAATAGAGGTAACCGATGATTAGAGAATAATCAGGTGGGATAGAGGGATGCCAGATAAAGAAATGAGAGCCAGAAGGAAAACGTGACAGCAGGTTTTTAACAAGGCAGGAGAAAAATTAGTTGCAAGCTGAGGAAGACAGCAGAGCAGAGAGGACGATGAAGGAGAAATCCAATTCCAAATCTGCTTTCAGTTTCCAATGTTCAGTGCAGTTTGGGAGTTAATGTTTTCTCATGGAGATGCAGTCCGTCTCTGTTGTTCCTTCTTGTTTCGGCTCATTTTCTGCTTCTGCTGGTGTAACATCACAAATGGATTTCCGGATTCCTGCATGTTTCCTGTATGTTCCAATGTTGAAGCAAGACTTTGTTCCACGAAGAAACCGCAGTTGTTTGATTTTGACGGACTTGGCGCTAAATCCTGTCGTGTTTAGTGCTCGTGATGTTTCCAAAGAAGCAGAATTCACCCACCAGAGAACAAAAGTTACTGAGAAAAAAGTTCAATCTGCAGGGTCGCCTTTAATGCAAAACTTTCTCTGTCATGTTCAATCACAGCAAATAAATTAAATAACTTATTCTGATTGAATTACATGGATGCAAACTTTTCCAATGAGGGGTAACATCTCACACATTGTGTTTATTATTCCAGTATTGTACATAAACATAATGCAAGTCTTCTGTAATAAATCACACTCACGTTATTTAATTCATATGTACTTTGACTTGATTTTTCAAAAAAGCACTGCATTAAATGTGACCCTTTACATTGAACTTAAGTAATAAAATTCTTCATGTATTTAAAATGCCTCAATTCACTAATTGTTTTTGGGGGTAGTTTAAATGAAATGTGTCCTAGAAGTAAAGTTAATGTTATGTCTCACAACCTCGTAGATTTACCCTGTGACGCCTTAGGGATCTCAGTCCACTGAGGCTGCGTTAACAGATGACATAAATGTAAAATCTCAGCACAATGATGTCATGTTTTGATTTTAACACAAATCCAGTTTTGTTTTGATTCTTTTACTAGCCTTGATTTGTACCACGTCATTTTAGAAAATAAAACACAGCATGTACAGGAAGTGACACACGAGTGTCCCATCACCGTGCTTTTAAAGCTAATCTGTCGAGTGGACACTGAATGCCCCATCCTGAAGGGAACGGATCAGCACTTTCCTTCACAGTCCTGACTTTCTGGATGTCGTGTCAGCAAACCACCGCCAACTGTGTCAGGGATTACACACCGCGTGTGGCTGCCCAGTGCCACAAATTCTTGACTGGCACGATTAGACTGCTGTTATATTGGGCCTTGAACCCCTCCCCGCCCCCATCTCATCTGACACCACCCTCCCTCCCCCCTCCACAGCTCCCCAGGCAGGGCAGCGGCACTATTTTCGGCCTCTGGGCTCAGTGCTTGACATACTAATTATATAACAGCAATGCAAGCTTACTTTTTGCTGCTCCATTTCTTTTCTATGCCATAGTTTAGTGTTACACTCGCTCTTTCTTCGTCAGCACACAACCCCGCAGAGCTCCCCGTGGACGTGTGCTCCTCAAGGAGACGTACAGATTTACACACACACTTCCTGTAAGTACACCAGAGCTAACTGTTAAACAGCAGTGTGAGTGCTATAGCAGTACTGACGCTAAAGTTTAATTCTCTTATCGAACTTTGAAAACTTTAAAAGAAAAATGCAGTGAATGCACACTCAAAGGCTGCAGATCAACAACCCAAATCTATGCAAATGAGTGACTATCATGTATTATCTTGAAAAATATGCATGCAACAATTCCTTTGGTATATTTCCCAGAAAAAGATATTAACTGATGTATAGTAAAGCCAAAGTGGATAG
Organism: Scatophagus argus; assembly: GCF_020382885.2. Classification (NCBI taxonomy): domain Eukaryota; kingdom Metazoa; phylum Chordata; class Actinopteri; family Scatophagidae; genus Scatophagus; species Scatophagus argus. The sequence continues at coordinate 2,536,442 of NC_058505.1, read as the reverse complement.
TTTTCAGTAAAAGCCCTGCTGTGAAAAGTAGAAAATTGGACTATTTTGCTCATAGAAAATGATGGGATATTTGGTAGCAAATTGCAGCACCTTTTATCACTTCAGGTAAATATCTGATTGTGTGTGTTAGCTAGCCAGAGTTCCTGCATGTATACGCACTGTGCAGCCGCACATTTCTGTGTGTTTAAGTATATGTATGTGTTAGGCAAAAGTGTGTGTGGGCATGTCAGTGCTTTAGATCCAGTGGGTGCATTTATTAGTGCATATGAGGTAGTGTGTGTGTGCGTGTGTGTGTGTGTGTGTGTGCGTGTCAATTCACCAAGCAGAATTAGACTCTACAATTATTCTGATAATTCTGATTCTATTATTAAAGGTCCCGGCAGCACAATTCTCTCATCTTTAATCCAGTTTTAGCTAAACACACCGTCAGCACACGACATGGTTGTCTCCTGAGTCAGATTCTGTATCTTAATCTGTATCACTCAGAAAGTTGAGCAGACCTCAAGGACTGCATTTGTGATTTGTTACATTCCCTCTGAAAGAACTTCCTCGTCTCCTGTAGCCTGATTTAATCGTGGTGTTCCTCAAGGCTCCGTTCAAGGTCCTCTCGGGTTCTCAACATTCATTCATGCTTCCTCTTCCTGTGGCTAAAAAGAAACATAATCTGTTGCCTCATTCTCTCACTTATGACAAGCTTGTAATGCTTCACTAAGTCTAGTGCCAGGGCCATACGTGTTTCTACAATGTTTTCTCCAGGGATTTAACAGTCTCTCTCAAAAATGCAGAAAAAATTCTGGCCCTTGAAACTGTGCTTTATTCCTTGCCAAAAACGGCGCTATATAAAAAGATTACCATCATTATAAATAGCATCTATATATTCACATAACTGTGTGCTTGCCTGCCCGAGTGCCTTTGCATTTGAATGCAGGTTTGTGTTCATGCCTGTCAGTGTGCGTTTGTGTGCCACACTGCATACAGCTATATACATGTATGCTCCTGAATGTATTAGTGTATGTGCATGTGTGAGCATGCGTGCATGTGTGTGTGTGTGTGTGTGTGCGCACGTGTGTGTGTGTGCAAGGGAGCAGCTGACAGAAAACATTCAAACATGCTTATCCCCCTCTGACTGCTAAAACCTGACATTTATCTGCAACATGAGCCACCGCTGGCAGCAGTAACGCATGCACATGCTAACACACATGCTCGATCAGACACCACAGTTTGTGCTCTCGTACCCAGAAGACCCCCCTGTGGGATTTGACTCTGGACCCTTGCAAGGTGTTGTTATTGTTCCTCTCTTCTTAATCAAATATTTAATTTGAGCCCATGCCAGAATGTTGGCAGAGACAATAATAAGAGATTTCTGTGGAGCTTCCTGTCAATGAGTGTCCTCTGTCCTCTTCCTATGTGTGCTCTGTTGTTACTTCTGGGACTGCACTCAAGGATTTTGGAGCGTTTGTTAAGCAGCCTCACCCCCCCTTCCCCACGTCCTTCTCGCTTTCGCACAACAGAGCTTTTACAAGGACAAATGTATTCGAAATTGAAGCAAAATTGAAGCAGTAGTTCATATCAGCTCCGTGGGCATTGTCCAGCGTGTGTGTGTGTGTGTGCCTATTTGCTTCTGGGTCACTGCAAATTTTAGGAAATGGGAATGATGTTCTGAATTGTATATGCAAGCTCTGTGACTGAAAGCTGAGGGAAATACATTTTGCACTGCAGACATTGTTTTGTTTTGTTTTTTTTCTAATTTAACACGACCAATTACACAATCCACAACTCCAGGAAAAATAGCCCTGTCTTTAGCGGCTACGCGATCGCTCTCTCCTTATTGGTCCCTGACACATAGCATTTACAGAACTGAACTTTCTTGTCTGCTCAAGCCGCCTCATTCCTCACTGGGTTGTTAAACTCAGTGAGTCTGTTTGCAGCTCTTAAGCATTAATACTGCGTGTGAAAAAAAGTTGTTGGAAGATTTTTTTCCTTTTTTGCTCCTGCATTATCTTCTACTAGCATAACATACACCTGAATCTCTGCATCCAAACTGTTGGCAATCAGGTTGCATCATGGGTAATGTAGGCACCAGGTTTTGACAAAGAAAAATAAAGCAATGGATAAAAAAAAACAACAACTCTGCTGCAATAATTTTGTTCCTGATCATCTTAAGTCTGACAATGATATGGAGGTGCAGCAGTACAACAGCCTTTTAATGTAAAAAAAAATGTTACTTAATTAATGCTGGTTTAATCTTTTGAAACCCAATAATCCTATTAAATCTCCCTTGAAGCTTATTTGCTTCAAAGCTGTACACAAAACATTCTGGATCTGCTCGTTCCAGTGCTTTACTAAAGCCACATCACACACATCACACAGACTCCACGACATGCACTTTGTGTGTGTGTGTGTGCTTTGCTCGCAGAATTTTCCGAGGCCGCCTGAAGGGTGCACAGTGTATGACCTGGTGTGATAGGATGAAGCGAAAAAAAATGGCTCCCATTTATCTTTTTGCACTTCCTGCCTGTGAAAGCCGTGTATAATAATAGCTGCAGAAATGATGTTTTTTTAAACAATGATTAAGTGTTTTACAGTGGGTTTTTCCTTTAAAGCTTGATGAATGAATGTGATGAATGCAGGAGAGGTGAAGATGAAGGATAATGACAGATGATGATAGATGAAGCTTTTGGGGGGCGGACAGTCCTGCCGAATCTGCACCGTTAGAGCATTCACGCCGGCACATTTTTTGAACAACAATTGAATAACAGATGCTGTTTCACATTTATTTGTTGTGATAAAAAATCTCCCATCATCTGATTTCCAGTTTGTAGTTGGAAAACATGCTTCACGTTGCAGATGATTCAGAAATGATGGCTGTGACTGGACCACACACACGATCTGCTGATTCTGTGCTCACCGCCGCCCAACACCCGTGAAGAATGTTATCTATTCATATCTATTCAGAACTGAAAAGCAACGCTGAGGTGCCCAGTCAAGGTTGAGGGGACTCCCCCTCCCTTCACACACACACACACACACACACACACACACACAAAACAAAGGATTCTGGTTGTAAACAGCCTAGAAGCATCTGACTGTGAGGAATGGTTTTCTGTTTGTGTGTGTGTGTGTGTGTGTGTGTGTGTGTGTGTTTCTTTTTGAATGAATGAAGGCATGAAAGTGGAAACAGGCCATGTGTTTTCCTGCGTGCTCATGCGAGAGGGCAAATAATTGATTCTTATTACACAAATGGAGACAGCTTGACACAGTTTATGTGCGAGTAGTGTATACAGTACATGCACACCATCAGCCTGCATCTGCACTGTTCATTTCTGTTGGTAATGCAGATTAAGTGTGTGAAAATACATTTGATTTTGCAAGGACCCACAGTTTGTGCCGTCACCTGGCTGGGCGATACAGCAGATATGAAATATGAAACATTACATCCAAAACACAAATGAGCAGATGAACCAAGCACAAATACGTGCACTTCGAGGGTCAACTCGTGATTCCACTGTTTGTGACGTCTTTAACCAACCATCTAAGTGGCTCATTTCAGCCACCACTGAGACGTTTTGTGGCCATCTTTGTGGCACCAAGCAGATATTTTGAAGGACACGTCAGGAGATTTTCCAGGCATGTTTGTGCTGACAAAACTATGTATTCTAATTGCGATCTTTTCCTCCTGAAAATCTTTTCCTCCAGGCTTGTCATGATATAAAATTGAAAATTAAAACATAAAGAGACGTTCAGCACAACCCCTGGTTGGCTGAAATGTCTGGTGACAACATTTACTTTGGCAGTTGGGTTGGACATGGCGACAGAAAATGTCTTGTTTGCAGGTTGACTGTCACGTCATGTATGCGTCTATGTGCATGTGTGCATGTGTACAGAAGAGGCTGTAAAACAGACAAACTGCATGTGCAGAGTTTGTTTATTTGTTTGTGTTTATGTTTGTGTATTTGACCTGACTTTAGCAGATCAGACCCTCCCTGTAGAGACGATCCCTCCACGATCGTCCCTCTAACTCGACATTACTCTCTATTTGATCCTGACCCCAGTTTCACTGCCCAATATATTTTAGTTTAAGACACCAACTTACTCATTCATCCAATGTTTTAGCCAATAATAACAAGCTTAGCTTTGCTTTGTGGCTGACAGACGTGTGTTTTACACTCTTTGGCGTGATTGGCTCAGTTTTCATCACTGAACATGTCATCAAACTGTGTCACGTTCATCACATCAGGCTTGACAAGAACGAGACTGAACTCAGCGTCCTGATTAAAGGCCAGTCGAGTTGCAGCGTTGATCTGAACCTGCCGGTGGCCACACGGCTGCCTGCATGAGCCCCCACATGACCGACATCCTCCTGCCTCAACTGGACTTCCTCCCTGAGTTTGTCCATCCTCCTCTTCCTCTTTCTCATTGTCTCCTCCCCTTTACACTCTCGTCCTTTGTGCTTCTCGTCTTCTCTCTCTCTCTCTCTCTTTCAACCCACTCCTTTCTATTTATCTCATCCTCCCAGGTGGTGTCCACCCATCCTGAATCACTGTATAAGTGCAGAGCAGAAGGACAACAAAATAAAATTTAAAAAACTAAAAATCCATCAAGGCAGCCTGAAAACAACTGGCACCACGCTGCCTCTCCAGATGACATCAGCTTTTATGTGGAAAAGGAAGCATTAAAAATCCACTGACTCCTCACCCCTCACTCCTCCCACATGGCTTTCTCTGTGAAATTTCTGTGTCTATTATAAGACTTTCATTTTCACAATGAGCAAGAAGTAATCACCTATCATATTCTCTGCTTGCATTCTTCACCCCCAGTGTATTTTAAACTGCGTCGCCTGCTGCTCACTGGCTTCTCATTTCCATTTTGTCATTATATTTTGTCGAGTTGACCGTTGACTGATGACTGAAATCGTCAAACCACTTCAGAAAACGTACAGCTAAGAACAAAAAAGGAGAAGCAATCAGGAATATTATCTCAGATTGGTAATTATTATTTGTGGCTTTTTGCTGTCACATGTACTACCCAAGAAAATATCTCTTATTCTCTTACGACGACTTATCACTCTGCACATGAAAGCCACACTCATTTATGTATTCTCATCTGTGATGTTTGCGCCACAAAGTTTCACTGGTAAGCTTTTTACAAATACAAAGACGGGCCAGGCTGGGAAAACCTGGGGACACAAAAATAAGCAAGTAAACAAATTAACTAAAATAGCAGAAAACTGCTGCGATTTTGGTAAAGAATTAATTTTAACAAGTGAAACCAATAGAGCAGAATGGCCACGTTGAGTAGCTTTTGCATTAAATAAAATCCAATCCTTGGATTGGGAAAAAACAATGAAATATGTTTAAGTGAAAATCTGCTATTGGCCCTTTGTGTCACATGATGGATCCACCAGTGAATCAGAAAAGGTTGACAAATTGAAGTTCTTCGCTCACCACAGTAAAGTGTATTGTGTCATTTGAAAATCCAAACCAGTCAGGGAAGACTGAAATGAGAGGATTCCCATGCTGCTAAAGCTTGGCCCCATTTTGGTGTGTAAATTCATACTTACCAAAGATTTTGGAGCCGCTCCGGCGTAAACCTGACCGTCAAAGTTGCGTCCATAAGAAGTGCTTTTTTTTCTATTTTAGCCTCCCACAAACTGAGTGTTTGGCAACATTTCAGAAAGGATCCCTACAGAGAGAGACATTTTTGTTAAAGAATAAAATCCTTTTTGTTTAACCAGGAAGACAAATCTCGCTGAGGGAGAAGCCTCACTCTGAGGGATTTGCGAAAACAGCTAAATATTCAACCAGGAAATACGCTCTTGCTGGCAGTTCTTCTCCGTAAACTCTTCTCTCCTCTCTACAACTCTGACTCACGTTTCCACCGTCAACTCCCTGCAACAGCTTACCTCTCGCGAGATTTCACCATACTTGTCCTTCAGCGAGACGTGCAGCCATAGAAGTGCGTATGAACGGCTGAGTGTGAATCATTTACACCCCAAAGTATGTAAACTTGAGGTCAGGGTTTAAAAATAGCAGAATTCCCTTTTAATTTTTAGAATACAGCGTGTACAATAAGTAATCACTGATCAAATCAAAGTCATTGTCTCTGTCTGATCTCATCACTCGCCCCTCACACACCTGATGAAGCTGTTGCTGCTCGTCGATGGTTCCCGGAGCCTTTTGCAGGATGTTTCATGGATGACTTCACTGGCTCTGGGTCGAGAAGGAGCCTCCTTGGACTGCCTGCCACCAAAGAATAGACCAAATGTGGGATGCACACAATGCACTCAACGATAAACTCGAGCCAATTATTTTCTTTGTTTGTCCGCCCCAGGGGCCCCAGCGGGCCTGGCTTACCCGGGAGCTGAGACGAGCGTGGGGTGGAAGTGGCTCTGTGGTGATGTGTATGTGTCGGTCGAGGAGCGGCGTGCACAGAGCGGAGGATCAAACGCCCCCGGGGGAAAAGAAAAGAAGAAAATCAGCTGCCTGGCGCTTCAGTCACCATAAAAACATCATGAAGCGAGGGCCTGGCTTCTCTTTTTTCTATTTCCATAAGAGCAAGCTAGCTATTAACTATTAAGAGGCCGACCTACTGAGCAGACTGTTGCCATAGAAATGAGCAATAAAGGAGTCTGGGAGAATGAGTCCTCTCGGGGGTGGGGGTACAAGCGAGGTTGCTCTCAAGGTCATGTCTGTGCTGACCCCCGCGGCCTTGTTACAATATATATGACCCATTTATGTCTCCATCCACTGTTGCGGCTGACCTTGGCGTTTACGAGGCCGCCGCAGCTGAAAAGGCCATCATACAATTGGCCTGATTCATGTGACATGTCGGCTAAACAACGGGCTTGTTACCCCCAACGCACCCGCCTCGCTAGCTCACAGTGGTTGCTTTATATCTGCTCACTAAGATATATTAGCTCTGCGCTCAAGGCGTCCTTTTGACAGGTAGATTTAGTTACCTGTTAGGATCGATACAAGCTCCTGTTCCAGTTAACAGGCGCAGTGCTTCATATGTGTTGGTGACATTTTCCAAAATGACGTTATAGATTTTGTGGAGCTCAAGCTCCATTCTGAAAGTTTTTCATATTAAACTGCTATTAAATGGATAGAAAACACAATAAATCATCACTCGCTGTGTATCTCTGGTCCTTTTGTTTTGATGCCTAAACCCTGTCGTGTCCTTTTTTACTCACTGATATTAGAAATGATTTGTATAAACCACTTCCTGTGACCTGCAGTGAGCAGACTGTGCACCACGGAAGCAGGAGATGAAAGGCCAGCAACGCCGAATGTTCAAAAACAGTAAACATCAGCGTTGCCTTTTGTAACGGCAGAGCGACCGGGTTCGGCGCCTGCTTCCCTGTGGATGCCGGTTACCTCAGCCTCGGGCTGGATGACAGCTCGTCAACATGACTGACAAGTGTGTGAAAGTGTGGCACAGGCGATACACTCCTTATCTGAAGCAGAAAAGTTGAACGTGTAGTTTTGGAGTGAGAGACGCTTCACACTGAAGTGGAGGAGTGACTGCGTTTGTTATTTTTGTCGTGATTAAAAGCGTCTCGTGTTGTGGCGAAAAGCTCATCAGCCTTGAGAAGTAGGCGTCGGTGAGCAAACATTTGTTCTTTTCCTCATTTGAAAATGCACTTTGAAAACTGAAGCAAATCCTGAAGCTGCATCTCAGCCAAACAAATGTGTGCGGACGGGTCAGGGATGTTGTCACTGAGCCACATTCGACATAAAATTTAAAATTGGTATGTTTCTGTGACTTTATTGCTGTAGAACCTCTTTGCTGTGTCTGCTGGTTGCCACAGCTCTTCAACCATGTTGTCACTCCGGACCTCCAGCCACGTTGGTGCAGCGTAGCCTTCAGACGTCAGTCGAGCGGCGTGGACGCTACTGTGACATCAGAGGAGATGCAGAACGGTTAGCAGCTGTGTCATCTCAGACTGTTTTTGTACTTTTAATAAACGTCCTCCAAACTAAAAATCCGCCTCCAAAATGACTCACAGAAGCATTTTCTGATCCGATGATGCAGTTGGCAGAACAGCACCATCATCAGCACCTTCCAAATGACCATAGCACTAAGTCACTTTATGTTTTCTGATCAGTATTCAGCCCAGTCTCATTCCCGCCGCATCAAATGATAGAAGTTAGCCTTTAGCATCTGAATGAGACCGGATCTCCAAAGGCTAACCACGCAGTTTTGGTGTGTAAGCTTAACCGAAGAGCCGTTTCACCGATGACGGTCATGTGTAACGATCTGGGATGAGAAAGCGTCTCTGCCACCAGCTGTTGTGTCAGCCGAACGCTCTTTCAATCCAAAAAGTGTGTCTGAATTTTCACAGATCACATCTGCTTACGCCTTCACTGCGTAATTTGGAGCTGTTGAGGCATGTTGTCTTTCTGTGAAGGGTGGGAGTCGGTCGACACTTTACTATTTCATTCTCACAATACACAGTTTCACATTTTCTTCCAGCAAAAGCCTCAAAGACCAACTGCTGTCTTCAAACCATTTTTGGAAGCGTTTTTAGCTCGCTGCACTCCATTTAACGAGGGAAGAAGAACTGTGGTTAAAGCTGGGAAATATTGTGATCGTGGGTAAAAGACACCAGCTGATGATGCTGTTGATGCTTTAGTCCAGAGTGAATACTTTTATCAAACTGTGTGGAGTTTTTCTGTGGAAGTATTTTTTGGAAGGACTAAAAAGGCACACAGCGGATGTAACGGCTTATACACACACCCCTTCAGGCTCTCTGTTGATGGCAGCTCTTTATTTAGCTTCACAAGATGTAAAACACATCATTTCACTGTGTGTCAGAGGGCTTTTCCATCCACGAACAGCTCCTAGATAGCATGAGTGCGGCCCGTTTCCATACCGTGACTCTACGAAGGTTTTATAACACTGGAAAAGCAGCAAAAATGAGTTTGCTCATAATAGCAATGGAAAAGTGGTGACACGAGGCGTCATTTCCAGAGAGATGAAGGACATTCATATGGCGTTTAGTGTTACTGGAACTGGAGAATGATACACAGCAGGTATTTTGAGGGGTGAGAGGCGTTCGTAAATGATGAAATAACTCAGAGAAGAAAACTACTGCATCAAGTTGTGACAAAAATAGATTAAAGTAGGTTTCATTTATCATAGAACTGTTTAATTAGATTTAATTATATTTAGCAGCATAGTTAATGGCAGCTGAGCGTAAACTCTTTGAATTGGAATTAATTATATTTGTCATATGAGATTCAACGTGTTTATTGTCACTCAGGTCGCACACTGAAAATCTTTAGAAGCCTCAGCTGCAGAAAACACTAAATAATTATATAACATGGATAAAAATATAGGAACGGAGTGTGTAAAGGTTATGAAGTTAATCAAAAGTGTAGCAGTTAAACAAAACAGTATAAAAACAGAATATTAAAGAGATCACAGGCCACAAATGCAGCTTTTTCCAAACAACACACTTCATACCTCAGAGACAGGAAAAGGGAGGACGTGTTCTGACGTTCACACAAAACAATTTGAATATCCTCATAAAAGTGATTTTAGGAGCAGAAACAGTCCTGCCACTGAGGCGGAAACAGGAGTTTACTGTGCTGTGTGGTGATAAAACTGCTGCAGAGAAAAAATGCAAACGCTTCCCCAAATGTTGCAGTAAAATGTTTCTGGATGAACGTTTACCTGACAGGTTTCAGAAACTCTTCCCTCAGTAGGCTGACGCAGAAAATCTCTCTCATTCCATCTTTGTATGTGTCTGTCTTTGAACACACACACACACACACACACACACATTCCTGACTTCATTTTCACACTTGACTTTGCTTTATTTCCAGCAGATTTCCTCCAACTCTTTGCTTCACTTTTGTCTGTTCTCATTTGTTTGCTTTGTCTCAACGCTTTTCATTTTTCTTTTCAAAACTTTCAGTCATCACATCTCTGATTTTTCCATTGTGTAACTAAAGGAAGTAAATTTCCAAAGCAAACAAATATCAAAGATGCATCTTCGTACTGAGTCATGACAGTCGATTCAACACGGTCGGCGCCCCCTGCGCCGCTGACCCTGCACTTCCCAGCATTCCCCTGGAGGCTGCAGCGCAGCGTGGGTCCCAGCTGCATGGAAGCAAGCCTGAGTGCATCTCGCCGTTGCCATCGCAACCTCATAAGCCACAGGCGTCTCTGGGCGCCGAGCGCGAGGATGTATGTTGTGTTTGCACAGAGAAAGAACGGTGTGGTGATTAAAAAAGAAGGAAACACACACACACACACACACGCACACTCATATACACACGGACAGGCGGCACACAAAATGACAACACTTTCAAAAGCTGCATTCAGAGCGGGGAGATGTCAGAGCCCGGGTGTCATTTTGTATGAATAATTCCTTTTATTTGATTATGCACTTTCAAAAGTTGGCTCTTTTGATCAAAAATGATGTCAAGCTGTTCACAGGTGCGGCTGCGTCCTTGTAGCGCTTTACTTCATGGGCTGCCGCATTTCAAGAGTTTGGCTCCAAAACGCTTTAAATTCACTCTGGAGGAAACAAACATAAAAGTTATGATTTGATATTTCAAAAACACAAGTAATCTGGTTTGTAAAAGTGTAAAACTGCCAGTGTCTTTGAACGAGTTTTAATTTTCTGTCTTTGGTAGCTGAATATCAGCTTGGAAGTAGTGGTTCAAAGTTGGTTCAGAGGCAAATCAGAGCAAGTCAAGTGAAAGACAAAAACCCTCTCACGCAGTCAGGGGTGCAGTTTGCTGACGCTGGAAAACCGCATCTCATTTCTTTCTAAATGAGCTCTCCTTGAATTTCTTTGAACTCAAATGTCTACGGCAACACGGCGGTTTCAAAAGTCATTCTGCGATGCATTTGTTGGCTCTTTGTGTGTCACTGAAAGCCGTCCACATTATGTTTCTCTTGTGTCATTTTAGTCATGAATGTCCTGAAAAAAGCTGTCAGGTGACAAAGATGATAAGGTGATGAAGAATGAGAAAATCCAAAGACGTCGGGTGCAGGACGGTGCAGGGCCTTGGATCCAGGAGACCAGCGTTCGCATCCTGTGTGAAACCAAACGCAAACACGTTTTGGATGACAGGACCTCAGTCTTACAAAGCTGCAATGTCAACTTAATTCAGCGTGTTTGTTGGACTCTTCATGTCAATTTCCATCAGTGACTTTCCTGCATTTGTTTAACCAGTGACGTCCCAGTGCGGCTTCTTCCTGCTTCTGGAGTGAAGGGACCTGAGGGAAGGCTGCAGCGGAAATCATCTACGCAGATTAGAAACTGCTAACACAGCATCAGTTTGTATCTGAGTAAACTGATCAGTAACACACACACACACACGACTCAAAGGTCCACTTTTTAAAGGCAGCCAATCTCAAAGTCTGTTCGTCCCTCAGTCCCATCAGAGTCACCATCGACACACAAACTGCAGAAAGTGAACGTGTTGTAATTATCACACGATGAACACGGTGATGATAAGCCGCTTAGCAATCGGGACCTCTTAATAAGTATTTATTGGAAGCTAACAGGCTGTGAGCTCATGACTGTGCAACCATTAGCAGGTAATTGCTAATTAATTAGCATCGCACACTCATCCAATTAGAGAAATATGAGGCCATTAAGAAATAGCCGATTGGTCGTTAGTGTCAAGTATGTAAATAAATGTTTACTCATTAAGGAGAAATCTGGCCAAGGAAAATTATGGGGTGGTGCTGAGAGTTTTTGTCCAACTTGTCAGGGTGAACAAAAGATTTGACTGCCTTTGAGCCAAAACAGAGCAGTGATGGTCTGTTCTGGAGATGTCTGCCATGTTAGAGACGACTGAAAAATAGAAAAATAAAAATATTCCCAAAGGATAACTTGACCCCTGACTTGTAGTAATCTGCTTTAATTTCTTTTGTGTTGTTTTGCCATCTCGATATATACAGTGCAGCTCTTCATCTGCTCCGCGGCGGGCTGCTGCTCAACGCCACACTGAACATTTAACAAAACCTGAATAGGAGCGACTGCTTTGATTCAGCACGCACTGAGACAAAAATACTAGCGAGCGAGTGCTGGCTGCTGGAGGAGAGACAGAAGACGCCATGAGAGGAGTAAAAAGCAGAGCTCGGTTCAGTGGAAATGTGACAAGGAGGCGGCAGAGGGAGAAGTTTTTGTTTCGGTGAACTACTTCCATACAGTTTCTGGGGTTGTGCAGCTGCAGATATAATGTTTGTCATGCCGTGTGCATTCAGAAATGAAAGAAAGCATTTGGCAAAAGTCACTTACAATACTTACACAGTTTGTGTGGGTAATGATAAATATTGCACAATAGTGGAATTTAATAATAACATAAAAATGTAATAACAACATAAAACGATTTGTCAATTGCTTTAGTTTCTATCAGGAGGTGTTTAAAGCAGCTGTTTGCTTCTTTGAACTTCAGTCTGAGGGCTGGAAGAACCTCCTGTTTGCAACGCTTTCTTTGTTTGAATGTGGCTTTTCACCCTGTGCATAATAAAAGAGAAAAAGCGTTTTTAAAACAGACCTCTGAACCAGAAGACTCTTGACTTTTTGTTCAACTTCTGGTGCTCCGAGCCTCCCCGAACTGCATCCGCCCTGGATATACGTGACAAAGCGAATTAGATTCACAATTCCTCCAGCCAATAGGGCGAGCTAAGGGTTAGATTTAGTGATTAAATTTAGGGTGCTTAAAGGTTGTTTTTATTATGTTGAACCTGCCGAATTGAACCTGGTGTGTGGAGAAATGAGAAGCACCCCAATCACAGCACTCTAACACAAAACTCTTTAGAGGCAAGAAAAAAGGATTTTCCTTAACGTGTGAGCGTATTCTACACCAACTGTGCTCATTTCATTAGCTTTCAAAAGACGAGTGTGTGCTGCACAGCCCGTGAAGTAATTCTAAGCGCGTTTATCGGGCCAGCTGTAGTTCAAGTTGAGCAGTAACAAAGTTGCCGCCGTGTGAAGGTCAGTGGATCGGTTTGGAAAATAAATGACAATGAATTGTTTCGGTCTCAAGGCGAAGCTCCTCTTACAGACACGCTTTTACGACTGAGATTCACGTTTACACAGTTTAAAGGCAAAAGGACAATAACGCTGCTCTAAAGAAGGCCGAGTGTGTGTGTGTGTGTGTGAGAGAGAGAGGGGTGGATGATAGAAACAGATTTGCTTTAATTAAGGCATGAGTGTGATTAATTAAGAACGTGGTAACATCCAGGCTGAGCAAGAGAATAATAAAGAAAATCGTGTTTTTGACAGGTTTTAACAAATGTTGCTAAATGTGGTGAAAACAATCTTGATTTATCCAATTTCTTGTCTTGTTTGACTGAAACGGCGCAGCTGATTAGAATCGGAGCAAAATCCGTGACGAGCGGCTCGGCGTGCAACGTGCTGCCTGCAGAAACAAACAGATGTTGCATGTGATTCCAGTGTACTCGGCAGCTGGATGTCAGTGCAGATTTTTAGTGAGTGAGGAGATCCAGTTTATCAGATCAGTCCATAAAAAGCAAGTTTTAAGAGACTGACTGAGGCAGAGAAGCTAATCTTATCCAGGCTGGTGGAATATAAACATGGAGTATTGAGACATAAACAGGACCAATCATTCAAATACAAATGATAAATAAATGAACAAGTGCCAGCTGTGTAAGAACCACTTTGCATCATCTCTATATGTTACACAGCTAGCACGCTACCACTGTTAGCTAAATATGGCATCAGGTTTGTGTTTTATCGTAAGGTTACACATGTTGACTGTCTGCCACAAAAATCAAAATTTAATGAACACGTCAGAGCTCACAGAGGTTGGCTGAGTGCTGTGTGGAGAGCAGGCATACCTCACCTGTGGGTTCCCTCTACCTGCTCAGTCTGGCACAAACATCACCTGAGCATGAGGCCGTTTCAGTCAATGTGCTGGGACACGCTGACATTAAGGTCTGAATGGCAGATGAATCCAGCGATGCTGCACAACTTGTGTCTAAAAATTACTCTGGGTTAACATTAGCTTGACAGTTTTTACGCTCCACAGTTCAACCCGCAAAGTTCAAAACGTTTCCTCCCGTGACTGTCACATTTTTTAAAGCGTCCCATTTTTGTTAGAAAAAATTAAACAATGCTGATCGCAGTCGTTTGCACTGAGCAACAGCACAACACGGCTTCAAACACACCTTTAAATTAACCTGAGCTGAAATACGACGCGCTCCTTTCCTTCTCTGTGTCTCCCTCTGTTTTCAGTTTCTGAGTTGGGATTAGAAGAATGAGAAGGAGGAATAAAGATTCTCTTGTCCCAACGAAACAAATAAAAACCAAATAAATGTATTCTCTCATCAAAGCAATATGTAAATGACTTCACTCTCAGGATACGGCTCCTTGAGGACTTGCTACAGCAGCACATCTGAGTCGCTGAGGGTTTGCCGTTTATTTATTTCTTTTCTTTTCCCATCACTGTTGTCTTCGTAGAGGCTGAGCTGGAGCAAACGGAGCGAATGCCCTGTAGTTCTGTTGCAAAGCTGGAGAGGAAATTTATGCCTTTAATTAAGAAAGTTGCATGGCCTTGGAGAGATGTTACTCCATTCGAGTCACCCTGGGAGCTTGTGAGTTGTGTGCTGTGCTGTGTGTGTGTGTGTGTGTGTGTGTGTGTTTGGGGGGGGTTGAGTGTATTCATTGTGGTCTATGGGAAGAACGAACGGCAGATAGAGAATGAAAAATGTTGTAAAGTGCCTTGGAAGTGTTGTTTTTCATGATGCCAATGCAGCAGAACAAAGTGATAGAAAGACGAGCATGAAAAGAGACATTTGGACAAAAAAAAGGAAAAATGAACCGAGAGGCAGAAACTGGGAAAGAAAAAGTAATAAGAAAGAGACTGCATTAGTAAAATACAAAGGTGAGGAGAGAGGTGAAAGAGACAGGAATAAATCACAGAGAAACAGACATAAAAGTTAAACAAAAAGAGAAAATATCAAAGAGATAAATGAGGAAAAACACATGAAGATATTTCAGAACTTAATGTGAGCTGTAACTGCACAGTTAAACTCTGTTTCAACAATTAAAGCAATAATGTTAATATTGACGCATTGCGAGTCTCTTGATGTAACAAGCGAATGGTTCAGTCCACAGCCAGAACTTTTCTTTCTGCAGTTACTGCTTCTCTGACAGTAAAAGCTAAAATCTGCTGGGTGTATTTTCACGTTGTTTTAGGCCATGTCAGAGCAGAAGAAGCCCTGTAACTGGAGAAACAACAACTCTGCTAATGTCTGGCGCGTTAGCCAGCAGCTGCTTCTGTAACGCATCCAGCAGACGAAAGGCGTCGTTGGCGATGATTTGCGCTCTGGCAGTTTGCTGTCGGACAGTCAGGCCTGCTGTGTCGTGTTGTGTGAGCAAAACAAACCAAAACAAAGAGCTAAAAGAGGCTAAAACGCTCCTGACGTCATGACGACACTACAAACAATCCTCACAGAGTCATTATTTTTTATTTTATTTTATTCTTCAATTATATGTTACTGTTATGTTCTATGTATGCACCAATCACCAAGACAAATTCCTAGTAATGTGAAACCTCTTCACTTACATGGCAATAAAGTCTTTTCTGATTCTGATTCTGATTCTGATTCTGATTTGACGACTTCAGTTTTAAAGAATTTGATTAGTGCGACATCAGAAAGAGCTAAAACACCCAACAGCTTGTTCCTACAAACCCATGTGCTGAAAGAACATGAAAACTCCTTCTGTCCTACTGTGACAAACAAATAACAGCACAAAAATGTAAAACTACGGCTTACATCATTAATGTTCGCTTATGTTTATTATGTTATGTTCTTTTATTTGTTTGTGTATCTGACACGGCTGCTGTGAAGAGAACTGAAGCAACAGACAGGGAGAATATGAACGCCAGTGTTCCACTTTTTTCTTTTATTTACTTATTAAATCTTGAATGTTTAATGTTCTGTCTTAAATGTTCCAAAGAAAATGCAAAAGTGAGAGACAGTGTCTTTTAAGACGAGTGTCTTTTAGTTTCATTTTGTTTTCATTAATACATCTTTCTGGATTTATTTTTGCGTGCGACATCTTAACCATTTGTGCTTCCAATTCGGTATTTTACGTGAGAGAAACAGGGAGAGACGACGAGAGGGAGGGGAAAACATAAAGAGAGAGAGACGATGATCTCATCAGGAATGATCTCATCGCCGTGTGTGTGTGTGTGTGTGTGTGAGAGAGACTCCTGGGTGGGGGTGGGGGGGGGTCCCCTCCACACACCCCCAACACACACACACTGAGCTTTTGTGTTTGACTTTGATCCGGCACTGTTGCCAACATCAAAAAGTCCTCTGTCACTGGGAGCACCGCAGCGTACAGTCAGAGAGAAAATATGTGTGTTGTACAGCAGTACTGTAGTACTAGTACTCACAGCAGGGACCGTGCATGCTTATTTCATATTGTAGGAATGAATAATATGATATTTGTGAAAGTAAACTGCTGCTGAGATCTGGTAACAAAGACTGTCGTCCCAACACAAACAACAGCTTTTGTTGATCACATGTTTACACTCAGGTTCAAGATCAGGTTCAAGTTCAAGATCAAGATCAAGATCAAGATCAAGATCAAGTTCAAGATCAAGTTCAAGGCCTCCAATGACCAAAGATGTTCAGACTCTCGTCCGTCAAAGGAGGAAATATTACATTCTGCAGAGGAAGGGGATCGGGCTGCTCGGACGGTGGAGACTTGCTCCCCGCCTCCTGACACTGACTTCTTCTAACCCGGGGTCATTTAACAACCATAACCCACTAATATTTTTATGCTGAATTCTTGCTTGTCACATAACTCAGTGCTCAGTGACTGCAGTATGACTGACAAACTGGCACATACACTCTGCAGTGCATTGATTTGCGTAGCTGCGCAGCCAATTAGAGTGATTTCTCTCACCAACAAGCTCCGCCGGCGATGCAACATGTTCAGTTGGCATAAAAGCTGCCGATTGGCTGCCGACTTATAACCACAGACACTCACCGACGGCCCTGCATCGCGTGAACTCCACTACGAGAAAAGCTGCCTTGTCGTCCTGCTTTTCCGGCATCAAGGATACGGTTAATTTTTTACAGTGTTGTGATGAAACACACAAAGGAGAAATTGTGAAGAGACTGTAAATTTGTTTTAAGAGCAAATGATTTGATCATTTTATTATCCGCCAGCAGTTTAACGATGGAAATAAACAGCATCAGAGGGAAAAAGGTGTGCGTTGATGGAGAGGAGGAAGGTAAGCTCCTCAGACAAAAGGGTTGTTTCGAGGCAGAAAACCCATAATTGTATGATTTTATTGATTTTTCACAACATAATGAGCTGTGATGAAACTAAGACTAACACACAGTGATATTTCTGTACATACTGCGTCCAGGAAACCAAACTTCACAGAGATTGCTAAGCTGTTTCAAGTTGTGAAACAATTATGACTTTATTGCTTTTACAAGACGTAATGAGACGAGCAGCCTTCACACAGTCGCTCTTGTGACGACGGCGAAGCCCAGAACTACACAGAAACAATCTCTTTTCTGTTTGGAGCTGTGGCATTTAGAAGACTAAACAGCAGTCTTTGTTTATGGGCTTTTTTCCTGGTGACAAAAGAGATTTTCTTCTTTTTCTTTTTTGCATGAGTGCAGAATCGTCCACACACACACACACACACAAATCAAGAACGTTTCACATAAGCATTTCTTCTGTCATCTGTATGATGAAGCCAAAGAAGGAGTCTTCAGACATCCACTCCTGAAGAAGAAACACGGAGAAACAAAGAGAAAAGGAGGCAGCACACCAACCTTTCATCATCTTGGAATTAGATGTTCCCACAGCATGTGGGAAGTTGATCAATAGACCTGATTAAAAGTGTGATTATCATTTGTGTCATGTACCAAGGTGTTCAGTTTCTCCCACATTGGCCTGATGTTCTAAAAACCTACAAACCTACTAGACACATGATTACAGACTTAAAACCTTACAGGATTTTTCAGTCTTGACTAAGAGATGCATTGACTGTACAAAGCAGCGTGTTGCTGAGTAAACACAGAAACACGCTGAATGACAGGTGGGCTGTCTGGTTTCACCAAAAGGCGTACGGATAACCGCCGTCGTCTTCAGCTGTCATTTCACCAGGTGACGCAGCACAAAGAACGAGAAAGTCTGCACGTGGACGAGGCTGGGGTTGGACTCAAACAAGTGCAGGACTTCGATCCAGGACGCCCAGTGTCCCTGATCCACACTGAAAGTATGCTTTCACACATTTTAACTTACATCAGCCAAGCCAACCAAACTGCAACCGTCAGCTGAAATATTTTTCAGACTTTATTTTAAAAATCTAACCAGTTGACGCGTATTTATTACTGCTAACTTGACCGCGTGCTGAGAATGTGTTGCAATTTCTCACGCTTACATGAGTAAAGAGCTGACACGAACGCTTTGGCATGATAGAATTAAAAAAAGAGTTAAGATGAACACCCTTGCTTTTACAGTGCAGAGCGAGAAGTTGACCATGAGCCAAACTAGTTCAAACTACTTCAAATATCACTGAAAAAATGAAGGACCACAAAACCCATTGTGGCGTATGAAGACGGTTGAGGACAGGATGTTCCAACAATCTTGTTGTCTGCTTCCAGCGGTGGAGAAAAGGGCTTTTTTCTAATCTTAGTGTCATTTCATTATTCACTTAATCATTTTACAGCCCACTACAGTCTGACCAAAGTCGTCCCTGAAAATCCGTTCAAAAAAAGGAGTAAAAAAACGTCTTCTGGATTAAAAAGTGATTTTCCATTAACACATTGTGCATTTTATTGAATTCAGGCAGCGCAGTGCACAAGGCGGTGGCAGATGTACAAGAGGAAAGGAGAAGGATGGTGAAGGCCCAGCCATGCACTGCAGCAGTGCATCATGGGATGTGTACACAGCTCTAGTACTATTAACTTGTAATTGCATGGTGTTAGAGGACGGTTCCTCTCTGTGTGCAACCTCATGTCAACTCACATCCTAACACTCATCTCGTTACACTCTCACGGCCTCGAGCGGGAGAGATTCAGACTGAGGAGGCGCAGCAGCCATGCGAGGGTGTGATTAGAATAGTGAATGAGGTCAATCGCGGTGCAAACCTGACCTCCCTATACAGCTGAGCCTCACAAGATCATCGTGGCCTGAGCTGTTATATAATGCAAAAATGACTGAGTGCGGTTATTATAGCAGCCCACCAGGGACAAACAGGACTGATGTGTTTTTCCTATCCATCCACAAGCATTTTTCTCCTTGATGTATACCATATAGACAAAGTATTGGGACACGTGTACATTTCACCAAAAGGGATTTTAATGACCTTGGATTTTAAATGCACAGACAGCTTTGCAGGTAAAGGGCCTGGGCTGTAGTCTCCTGGATCGGAGAAGCTTTGCTTTGTGCACTGGGGCACAGTCATGCTGGAATAGAAAAGGGCCTTCAACAAACTGTTGCCACAAAGTTGGAAGCATAGCATTGTCCAAAATGTCTTGGTGTGCTGAAGCATTAAGATTTCCCTTCACTGGAAATCAGGGGCCGAGCCCAAAGCCTGAGAAACGGCCCCATGAAGAGGCTGTCTGCATACTTTTGTCTATTTAGTGTATGTGCTGTGGGCTGAATGACCCCTGTAGCCATCAGAAATAAGGTTATGTTATAGATAACAAGATGCATTTTTGATTGCATGTGCTCAAACATCTATGAAAGAGTAACTGTGCAAGCAAATCATGTTTAAAAAGTATTAAAGTGTTAGTATAGTAAAAGTGTATAGCTGCATCAACAGATCAGCCCAGAGCTTACAGTGTGAACCAGGTGTCGTACAAAAGTAAAACTGAAGAACACATAGGTCGACTGAACCACTGAAAGGAGAATAAACTTTCCGTTGTAGAACTTGGGTACAATAAAACACTGTGCTCAGGAACGTAATTGCTGCGATCTGGGAACATGATATGACTTAGGACACGAAGCACGAGCAGTGAGACCCAGATCCAGTTTATCCTGATCATCTAATCCACTTCTGTTTCTGGAGCACCTGTCAGTGACAAAAACTCATTGTGCAGAAAAAACACATACGCACAAAAATACAGTAGGCCAAAGCTGAAGGAGCTTTTGAGTAATAATTATACTGTCTGCCTTAATTTTATATTACAAATAACTTGGGTTATTTGGGTTTTGGCTTGAAACCCAACTGATCATCTTTCTTTTTAAAGACCACAGGTTGGAAAACAACCCCAGCTGCAGGGAGGGCTCCATTTTGTCCTCTTTCTAAACGTGTCTCAACTGTCCCAGAAGTCTTGCTGGTCCCACTCGGGTTTGTGCTTTTTTATCATCTCAGCACCAGTGACATCAAAACACAATGTTGTTCATTTGTTTGCACTTGTTGTAGCTGCTGACTGAAGTGAATTTAAATCTGACACAAGATCAGATCACTGGAGATATCAAATCCCTTTCATCTAAAGCTCGGGTAAAGAGGAGATTCCCCCCCTGCCTCGAGCTGCCCAAAACCAAATATATGTCTGGCTAAAAAATCCATTAATAAAAGTGTAAAGAAACCCTAATTTGAAATGAAAAAAGAGGGGAGGGTGGATGGACTTCAAGGCTGTCTCAGCTTCAACACTCACTCCCGTTGGCAGCTAACAGGCTGGAGTAATTGGGACGTGGATAAGACAGTGATCAAACGCAGCCTTCACACCTCCATCACACTTAATGAAAACTCAACAAATAAATACAGAACTGCCAAGCGCTTTGTAGTCTCTTCGCCTGCAAGAGTTTATGTGTCTGAATGTGTCTGCAGGCCTGTTTTTGTCCACATAGATGTGTTTGTATGTGCGTCGCTGGGTGTGTTGGCTGCATGTATCTGTCGTGATTGCTTGTGTTATTTTTAAGGCAATTATTTTGTTTTTTTGGCCGCATCTGTCAATCCGGTATCATCCGGACTGACACGGAGCGCATTCAGATAAGACGTCTAATGGCACAGATATAATAAGTCAACACTGAAACAAATTTTTTGATTTTTCCTCGTGTGTGGGTTTGCTTTTTTTTGAAAGCAATATAATACCTCCAGGGTACTGAATTCAATTATCTACAACATTATACAGGAAAACAAAATTCACAATGCGTGAGTTTCATGGAAAAGTAATTATTTTTGTCTCTTGGGAGTTTAGACAAAGAAGGAATTCCTCAACATCGCTGTAACACTGTGTGTGTGTGTGTGTGTGTGTGTGTGTGTGTGTGTGCGTGTGCGTGTGCGTGCGTGTTTGTTTGAAGGGATTGGAAGCAGATGTAGGAGATGATGTTGAAAATGTTGTTTTCACATCTCATGTAATCATTGTTTTTTTAACAACAGTGACAACATATTTTAAAGACAATTTTAAGCCCTTTGAGCTCCAATTATAATTTTCTATGGATCAGATGAATTCATGACAAAGCCCGAGTCCCACCCTACTGTGCAGACATTTCAGCAGTGGAAGGCAGCTGTTTCAAGCATCAGACAAACCCTCTGCAAGCCGCCTGCATAGCACCAAATCACCACCGTTTGCTGTCCTGTCTTTGAAATGGTGGAACGAGATCCCCACTGACATCCGGACTTCAGAAACCACACATTTTCCATAGGAGACTGAAAGCTCACCTGATCAGACAACAAAAGCAAAATTACCTCATGTAAAATCAGGTGGTAAAATACAAGTCAGGCTTCTGGGGGCAAATAAAGGCAAGGCTTACCCCAAATAAAGGAAAAAGCAAGAGTTAAAAAAACTTCTGTTGCCTGATGCATAACATGCAATCCAGGAGAGCATAATGTGCACATCCATCACTTTAATAAATTCAACAGTCTAAACACACTTTGTTGTACCCAGTTACCCATTTTAAGGCTTCATGTTGCATTTCAGTCTTGCGGGGGTGTGTGTGTGTGTGTGTGTGTGTGTGTGTGTTCATGTCCCAGCCAGCTTCTGTTTGTAGTAACAAGAGCATGCAGTAACAAACCCTTAACAGGGAAAACAAGACCAGATTAGGGAACTAGGAGGCGTCGTACTAAAATGACTAAATATACTTGAAACACAGTTAGAAATAAAGGCTTGAGGTCACCTGCAGTTGAAGAAAAATTAAAGGCTCCTGTCAGTTTATTTGATGAAGTTTGGTTGAATTTTTGAGTTTCATCCACATGAATGAATGTACTTATTCAAAGTTCACTTTAGATAAAAATGTCAGTGAATGTAACATAACAAAGTTAGCAACTCGCTAACATCAAACAGCTAAAGAGCCAGAGGTTTTTTTGGTGGAGACCAAAACAGAGATAAAAGGAGATTATATAATGAAATTACTGGACAGAGAAAACACTCCAGTTAAAAACTGACTTCTCCTAAAGTGTTCTCCTTAACAATTTTAAAAGATAACAATATGTCTGTTTTTCATCATTGTGTAGTACCTTTGGCCCCTACTAGTCAGAAAAACCTCTGCTAAACATTTAGTCTGGTCACCACTGAAGACGATTTTAAACTCACAAGGTGCAACAACAAAGTGTCATCTCCTCACTTGTCTTGTATAAGGCCAGAACAGAACAGAAAGGGTGGTTAAGTATAAATACAGCAAATGAACCTGTTAGCTCTGAGAAAGCGTTGAAGGAGTAGAGCTACAGCTCACAAATGGGGTGACAAAATTCATGTTATTGCACACCGGACATATTTTTGTCTTGTCAAACAGCCTGCTGGGTTTCCTACAGTTTAAACTGAGTTTAGTTTTGACACACGGGCACAAATGGAAAAGGTGCAAACTGAGGCCAGATTATCTCCTGTTCGTGTTTCATGAATGTCGGCTCGAGGCTCGTTTGACCTTCGTCTCTTGACTCCATCAGTGCTGCTCCAGAGGGACTGAAGACAGTAATCACCAGCATGATGCTGCAGCTGTCACACTTTCCGCGTGTGTCTGCGTGATTTCTGCATGTTTGCTTGTTTTTGTGTTTTCTGTATGTATGAATTTGTATGTTTGTCTCTGCATGCCCGATCTCACGCTTAAGTGACAAGGAGAGACACTTGTGTCACACACGGCTCAGGCATCGACTATTTCCTGCTGCACTGCACCGCCATCTGTTTCCCAACTTGCTCCCAGTGTCGACATGTGTTCAAGTGTCACATACTGTCGCTCCTGCAGTCACAGCGACTCCCAGCTCGCCAGCTTGTGGAGAAAACAGCATGGAAGATGTGACAATAAGCTCTGGATCTGGATGAGTTGCTCTGAGAGAAAAATGTGACACCTGTTCAAATGATCGGTGGTAGAAAAGTAATTTTAAAAAAAAAACATTGCTGTTTGTAGAATTTAAAACAGTGTATCACTATCACTTGTTGTAACAAGTCATCAGCGTTACATTAGCAGTGTTTCTCCCAAGAAAAGCTAAATTTCCCTACATGTTGGTAGTTTTTTTTTCTTTTCCACCATTTGCCATCACCACAAACTCTGAACGCTTAGTTCTGTTTGTACCCAGAGAACATCTCCACCTGTTTTCTAACAAAAGGCAGTCTGGGGACTCGTAAATTATCTGCCAGCGTTTAGTCTTGTCTAACAGTCTTGTCTGTTTATGGTATTTCGACTAATGCCTCAAAATACCCGCAGCAGTTATTTATGACATTTAAAGGACCTTCTTCTGTAAACGCCAGCTCATTCTGAAAAGGTACAGCTTTCATTTAGCACCGAGTGCAATCATCGTGTCTCGGCCTTTTCATGAAATTAATGGTTGGGCATTTTACAGTGAAACCGAAACTCTTTTTACCACGTTACCTCAAGGCACCCCAGTTGGTGTACCAAACAACTATTAACTTTGTGACACATTTTTACTCCCCCAACATTTCATTGGTTTATTTCTTCGTATTCTCTTTCTGAGTAGCATAATGTTTAACGGTGGACCAGTCAAATGGTTGTCAATAAAGTCTGAGACTGTGGGCCTCGCCTCAAAGCTTGGAAAAAGAGTCCTCTCACCTGCCATTAGTTTATTTGCTGAGTTACAGGATGCCTATTGGATCGTGTTGGTTTCGTTTAAACACTTGGACACTCAGCAATTGGCCACAACGTCTCAATATCCTTGTTTGAAGCAACCTCACACCAAAACAAAGATCTACTCTGAGGTGTTTATTAGATTCTGACTCTGGTAAAAATGGTAAACATCCACAAAAACAAAATATTTATTGTTTTATATGCAATTTGATGCTATGGTAAAAAAGTAAAGATGGAGCAAAAACATTCTAAAAATCATACAAACAAGAAGGTGCCTACATGTTGCTTTTGTGCAAGTCAGACTTAATTCATGATGACTGCTTCACTTTGTCTGCACTGCCAAGAGGAACAGATTGAGTGAGGAGGAAAAAAGCTTTTCAGCCAAGCGAGGTTGTAAAAAAAAATATTAAATGGATGGATGAGCTGAAAGTAGACTTTCTCCTTTTAAAATATCACAATGGCCTATTAACACTTTCTGATTTGTACACTCAGTTGCCAGTTTATTACACATAGCACATAAATCCTCCTTTCGTGAAGGTTACGTGTTAGACAAGTGCGATCAACTCTGGTCTTTTTGGGGAGGACGTAGTTTGCTGTGTTGTTGAACTGTAGCGAGTTTCTAATCTTTATTGAGACTAATAAAGGTTTACCCTGTCTTTAGGCTGCTCTATATACAATGAGATCAAAACTAGGTAAGAATAGGTCATTTAAGCCATTTATTAGAATAACTTTTTGGGTCGTTGACACTTCTTAACATCCATTAGAGCCAAGTGTTAGCAAGTCATTAATGATCGCTCATGGGTTTGTCACCTTCTGTAAAGCCATCAACAAAATGATTAAGTTGTTAGCGGTTACAAATGCTAATAAGCCATTAATAAAGGGTTCTTATTAAGCTGCCTGCAGTTGTAAATGTTCATTTTTTGTCAACTATGAAGTAATAAATTTTGTCCAGATTTTCTGCAGGCATCGTTCTAATGGCCCGTTTCAGAAGTTCCTCCAACAGAGCAACCAGACAACTCAAAGCGGTACTTATTCATTTCTTACATGTATGAAGAAACATTAAATAATTTCAGAATGATTGATAAAACACCCATAACCACCCATTATTAGAAAGTGCTACTAATATATGTCTTATTCCCTCTTGTAGGGATTGCACAGAGGATAAATACATGAAGGATACAAAGAGTGAAACCAGTCAGTCACTGTGTGTGTGTGTGTGTGTGTGTGTGTGTGTGTGTGTACGCACTGCCTCCTGGGACTTTCCCTCCCCACTCAGCTGTAATGAGCTGTGCAGGCAACATTTTGCTTATAGGCCCATAAACAACACACTTATTAAGATGGAAGTCGCCACGGGCAACCAAGGCTAATTCAGATACATGTGAGTGGAGTGAGTGCTTTTGGAGGAGCGTGTGTGTGTGTGTGTGTGTGTGTGTGTGTGTGTGTGTGTATGTGTGGGCGTTAGGCGGGCTCTAAGTCAATCAGGTTGTACACAGAGGGAGAAGGATGACAGACAGAAAAGGCTGAGGAGGATTTGAGCCCATATTCGGTGTGACTACTGAGTGCACAGACGGAGGGGGGAGACGTCTACTGAACGGAGGGCTGTTTAGAGACGGACATAAAGAGACCTACAGAGGGAGAGAGACTGCGAAAGACTCAGAGGGAACTCAGAGAGAAAAGAGAGACTGGTAGAGCCAGACAGATGGCAGGAGAGAGAGAGAGACAGACAGACGAGTGAGAGAAAGGTAAAACGAAACGAAGGACGCAGACAAACAGAAAGACTTGGACACCGAGACAGAAAGAGAGAGTGGGAGAGTAGACTGAGAGATTAAAATAGAGAGCGAGTGAGTCAGACAGACCAAAGGAAAGACTGAGTCACAAAGATAAAGAGAGGGAGACGGAGAGAAAGAGTGAAGCACACGGAGAAGGAGTCAAACAGAGAGAGAGAAGTGAGGGAGAAAAAGTCACTGACACAAGGACAGACAATAAGGACCAAATAGGGGAAGCAATCAGACGAAAGGGGAGACGCAGACTCCATAAGAATGAGACAGAAAGTAAAAGTGAGAGGGTAACGGATAAGGAGAGAAAGGATGAACGGAGGGATGGAGGGAGAATGCAAATGACAGTATAAATTAAAGAAGGAAGACAAGGAGGAAGAGCAGTTCACTTCAGATCTTTATTGTCCCACAACAGGAAGCATTTTTTGCAGCAAAGAACCAAATGTGAAACCTGTAAAACACAAAAAATGTCTGACGTTCTGCGGAAAACAAGAGAGAGACTCAAAGGACTTTTTACGCAGATGTTAAAATCTGAGTAAGTGTGCATGAGAGTATCTGGAACATCCATCCATCCATCCATTTTCTATACCGCTTATCCGTCAGGGTCGCGGGGGAGCTGGAGCCTATCCCAGCTGACTACGGGAGGCGGGGTTCACCCTGGACTGGTCGCCAGTCAATCGCAGGGCCAACACACAAAGACAGACAACCACACACTCTCACACTCACACCTCGGGGCAATTTAGAGTAGCCAATTAACCTAATGTGCATGTTTTTGGGATTGTGGGAGGAAGCCGGAGAACCTGGAGAAAACCCACGCAGGCACAGGGAGAACATGCAAACTCCACATAGAAGGGCCCAGACCGGGATTCGAACCTGGAACCCTCTTGCTATGAGGCAACAGTACCTGGAGCAATGAAAAGAATTTTTGTCAGCTGAAATTTATCTTTGTGTGGACGAGTTTGTAAGACGGTCGAAGAGGAAGACAAGTAGACACAGCAACAGACACAGATGACAAGAGAAGAATGAATGAAACGAAAGACGGACAATCAGAAACCGTCTGTGCATCCTGGTTTCAGGTTCTGCTCTTATTCTGGTCTTAACAGAGGCAGGAGCAAACCAACAGAGAGACTGTGAATCTGGGGAATTTAGGTTTCCGATCAGTGCCTAATAAGCTGCGTGTCTCCAACAGTGGTGATGATGATGAAAACGAAACCCTGGCGGCGGTCATGCTGTCACATGGAAAGGCTACATCTGGCAAAACGGTACAGAAAGCAAAGTTCAGGCAGCCAGAAACCAAAGTGGATTCACTTCGAACTGCTGACGTGACTCGGTCTGAGCAGGAGCTTGAACAGACTTGGTAGATGTGGAGCATCAAAGACATGGCAGCAGAATGACAGGAAAAGGAGATAATGTTAGAAACACGTAAACGGGAAGACGACTGAACAGCTCGCGTCCCGAATATGATCGAAACCAGAGTGGGACTCGAAGCCGAGATGTAAACGTACGAGGTGAGGGCGAGAGGAAAACAGACGAACAGATGTAAACTGAGAGCAGAGAGGGACGCAGAGGGACACAACGAGACGGACGGAGACAAGGTGAAAATGAAGGAAGGTGGAAAAGGGAGAAAATCAACTGAATAGCAGTGAGAGGGAGAAATCCAAAGTGAAAGAATTTGCGACAAAAATAGAAAGAGGAGCGAGTGTGTCTGAGTGCGCGGAGACTTTAATTAATAAAACCAGTGAGATCAGAGCTGCCACAAATGGACGAGTGTGCCAAAGTCCTCTGACTCGCCTCAGGTGCCCATTAGCCTCTGGTTTTTGGGGGGTTTTTTCCCTTCCCCTCAAGGCAGCGCTCGACTGGACTCAATTGTGTTAGCGTGTGTATGTTTGCATGTGTGTGTGTGTCAAATTGGTCAAATGAAATATCTCTTTTTAAGCACTGAAATGTCACAGGAGAGTAAATTGCATCTGCTGGGTGAGATAGTGCAGGATGCTGCCGCCAGCTGCCGACTGGTGACGAACACTTCGAACGCGAAGACGGACAGAAATGTGTGTGTGTGTGAGAAGAGGAAGGCGATCAGTGGAAAAAGACTGGTGGTTTCCTTTGCTTCTTGGCATGTTTACCCATCACACAGCCTATACACACACCCACACACACACACACATAAGAGAAGAGACAGATGTTTGAAAAGATATTTGCAATACCTGTCTGTCCCTCCTATACACACATGATTACATTACACACACGCCGCAAACAGCCACATGTATGTGTACTTCTGTAAACAACAACGGACACATGAAGATAAACACAAACACACTCCTGCAGCGTGCACGTTTGCTTACTTGCATAGGCAGAACTTAATTTGCAAACGTGTGCGTGTGAGCAAATGCTTAGGCAGTCTCACACACACGCAGGTCCCGTCACACACACACACACACACACATAAAGTGAACACAGGCTCATGTGCAGCACAACAGCATGAGTGCAGTCACACACAGACATATTTACTCAGTGACACTCTCACACTGCCGCTGCCATATGCTATCTCTCTCTCTCTCTCTCTCTCTCTTTCTCTCACACACACACACACTCACACACACACACTCAGAGTGAGAAGACAGACCTTCCTCTCTACAAGATGTTCACATGTGTGCCATTGCCAAGCTTGTTTCCATGGAAACCTGACGGGCAAGGTGTTAATGAAAGACTTTGTGATTGTGCAACCGTCACGAAATGTACACCTGTACCTGCATCCACCGCAGCACGACGAGCTGGAATAAACACCAAGTGCACCAGCTGCTCCGGCAAGGCAAACAAACTACAGCTGAATCCATGCTGAGGTGTTCAGCAGATAAACAGCAGAAAGACAATTACAAGTAACAAGGCCAGCTGCTGATTTAAAGCAAGTGTGTGTGACTTTGGCTGAACAGCAGCCGCTCAGGCTGTGGGTTATGAAACTCCCAGTCAGACCAAAGATTTTGTCTTACTGTACAGGAAAATTTGGCTCATTTTTCAGCTTGCTTCATAAGAATGCGTATCAAATTACAATAGCAGTCACAGTCGTAGTTGCAGAAAGTAATGGTGAACATATGAATTTATGCAGCTTTTTGGTGGAACTTCCTTAACCTCCTGTGTGCTACAGTTATTACACACTAACTGTTGCTCGTATTTCGCTGGATGTTGTGAGGGTTGTTGAGTTTTCAAAACCAAAAGAGATATTTGTAATGTGAAATATTTATCTGTTTTCATCATATCTCTGCCTTGTCTAATACTTAGCTCTTACAGTGCAGACTTAATTCCTGATGAAATGGACAGTTTTCCCAGCATTGCTTTCAGCTCCGGCGGGGAAGCTGCTCAGTGAAGCTGTGAACCCCTTCAGCCTCTCACTCGTTTTTTTTTTTATTTCCCTTTTTTCCAGGTGAGTGAGCGTCAGGGGAGATAAGCCTGTCACTGCTTCCCTGCAGACTGAAGCACAGGGAGCACATCTCAAACAGTGAGACGACTGGCCAACAGCGATAGCCAGCCAACATCTCCATGAGACGGGGGGGACGGGGGGGACGGTGGGGGTGGAGGGCAGCGGGGAGAAACGCATCAAAAACCTGGCATACTTTCACAGGAACTGAGCCACTCGGCAGACCTATCTGTGACAGAGCCCGAGTAATTGTTTTGCTTCCAAACGAGATTCACTTTGTTGTCAGTGCAGAGGAAAAAAAACTGATGATTGATGGAACTAAGTAGTGAGTGATGATGAATTTGAATGAGAGGTTTCACCACCGGCTGGAGGGGGAATTTCATTTTACTATGCAAGGGCTTGTTGAGCAAACACTCAACAAGTACTACACACACACACACACACACACACACACACACACACGCAATGTTCCTCACCAGACACACACTGGCTTCATAGTGTTACATACAACAAAGAAATGACAAGGTAGAGCGAGGTGTCTCATCTGTTATCCAGAAAACTTTCCAAGATATTTTGGTTCCTCATTGCTCTGGCACGCAGTTTGGCTCATAAGGTTACATTTTAGGTACAGTTTGTGTTGGGAAATGAGGTTTCAAACCAGTCACCGGTGGCTTGGTGTTTGATTGGCAGGAACAGAATTTATGGATAAAGTAAAAAAAAAAAATGACTTTGTCTGATTTCATGGCGTTTTTGGCCGTAACGTGAAAATGTTCCCACTTTCCAGGTCCAACGTTCAAATCTGTTCTCGCTAAGAGGGAAGCTCAGGACCCTTACAAGCCCACTTCTTGCTTCTGTACTCTTATGCACACATGCGCACATGCTCAAATAATGTCTTCCTTCCTTCACATGCACACACACACACCTCTCTTTGTCTCACACACACATGTACACACAACCATGCATACATTTCCCTGTGCGCCTACACTCCATGCGTACAGTGCCATCGGGGCTAATAAACCTTCTCTGGGTTAATTATGCGTGCTGCCCATTACCTGCTTGTCCAGGTCAGAGCCGACATGTGTAATTTCCCCAACGTTTATGAATGGAGGCCAACAGCCCACCAGAGACTTTTGGGGAAGCAGGTGGCTGCCGGACGATGGCTCTGCAACTGGTGGCGGGGGGCTCGTTCGGACCCAGCAGCATTTTGAAATGGTCAGGTGCCTTATGACCAACAGTTTCGTCTCTAAACGGCACACGAGCATTTATTCAGAGGGAGAAAATAAATCAAAAGTTTTAAATCATCTGTATGTTCTGACTTTGTAGGGGATGAATTTGCAGGTTTTACACATTACATCCACAGCTGGTACAGTATATTCTCTGAGTGAACCACTTTCCACTTGTCCTTTCACCATTACTTTGTTCAGTAGACTATGAAAAGGGCAATTTTCTGCCTTGTTATTTAAAAAGTGTGTGCTTGATCTGCTCCTAGTTTACCTCGACCCACAGAATCTATAAAGGGAAGAAAAGTCAGATATGTCAGATTTGTAAATGTGAACGTTAATTGGAATCAAACTGTAAAATATTGCACCAGATGGGAAGTCTACACTGTACCTTAAAGCCGGAGTTTGAAATATATTCTTTAGAGGTGATGATGATGATGATAATTTGTTTGCTGATATGAGAGTCACCTTGTGGATTAAGAATCAATTTTCAGTTATACAAATAAAAATTTGTGCCCAAAATGCACCACAAACCAAAAATCAGAGTATTCGCTTATCAAAAGCAGCCCACAGTTTTTTTTAAGGGTGGGCTGTGGTGTGCAAGTTAACAACGAAACACAGAAGGAAAAAGGACAATTTTCACAAACAGTCTAAGAGCAAGGTTGTTCCCACAGATCAATAGCTGCATTAAAAATTTGTTGTCTTTCCATGAGAACAAATCACCAGATTACCTACTAATTAGTTCTTGTAATGCAGGATAGAAAACCAAAGGATAGAACCTAACTACTGTTGGCTGTTGACATTTACCTCGTAGTATTTGTAGTGTGTTAAAGCTGCTCTTAGCTGATGTGACAGATATTTTACTCAGTCGTGGTGGAGACCAAAAACAGAGCATAAAGGAGAGTGCTTATTGGTCTGCCTGGAGCCAGAAACACAAACCCAAATGAAATGCTGATGTCACTGCAGGATGTGTGAAACTGTTGCTGTGCTTGTCCCAGACAGTACAAAAGCTGACCTTTTGTCAGCTGTGATATTTATTACCACTTTACTATGTAGGGTTTGGGCAGGTGTGACACACTGCGAGCTATAAATCTCTGTTTGATAACCTGTGTGTTACCTGTTGACTGAACCAGGCTAATGAATGATCTATGAGCTCAGCGGCAATGAGCTCTGCAAGGTGTAAATGCAAATACAGCCGCTGTGTGCCTGCCAGTTCACCTATCACCACTCTTTTTTTATTGCAGGCTTTTATTTTTTTCCATGGCCCCATTGGGGAAAGCCCATGAGGGTTGACGTCATCCCACCCCCGCCCTCCCCTCAGTACCAGCACCTCCACTCCCAACCTATTTTCATATGTTTGTATTTTAACAGCTCTCCTGGCACTACTTCATTATTGAACACTTTTTCTGACGTCTTTTCCGATCACTTCCACAATCTGGGGACACCAGAGACACTGCAATTAAAATTTTCCACAAGGGGAAAGACACACACACAAAGAAGAGTTTGCATTTGCCTTTGTGCTGTTTGATGAATATTTCTCTGTCTCAAGAATTGGGAAAAAGTGTTGACTTAAACGTCATATGCACTTTGTCACCTCTCTCCAAAGTGCTGGGGTTGTCGAGAGGTTGGAGGGAGGGAGGCTACGGTGTGTCAAGAGATGCTACCAGATGGGACCCCTCACCCCCTCATCACCCAGCAGAAAGCAGAGAAGGCAACAGTGACGACTGGAGTGCTGTCAAGTACAAAGTAAGGCAGTGAAGGAGTCAAAACAAATCTGAGAGGAGGGTGCGTGTTTGTGCGTGTTTGAGGTTTAGGGAAGCTGTGGGTTTGACTTGGTTGTTGAACACCAGCAGACTGTTTGGTCTTCCAAAGAGGTGCACAGTAGCAGAATTATTGCATATTGCCTATGATGGCGATAACGACTTGCCGCATATTGGGATTATACTGCTGTATGAAGTCTTGGCACCCACTCTATTAAATATGCATGAATGTTTGAAATGAATTTTGGAGGATTTTTTTCTCCCCCTCTTCTGCCCCCTCCTCTTCATTGTCAAACTATAATCATATTCCTGTCTATTAAAATTCGGATGAATAATTTAAATGTATGACAACAGCCAGGCTCTGAAAGAGAAGGTTTCTGCTCAGCAGCTGGCAGACAAGGTTGCTTTTGATGAACAATGCATGCTAAATTGACATTGTTGTGGTGGAAAAAAGGCGACGCGAAACAATGAAAGAAAAAACAATCCGCTAAAAATTTCACCCCTGTGAAATTCGATGCCACGACTTCAAAAGTGTGACACAGAAACATACTGGCAGATATGAAATATGTAACAAGGTTACGGCGAGGATGCAGCAGGTGGAAGCACACTGTCGTGTTGGCAAACACCTGTCAATCTGTGGTCGTTCACGCACTTCAATTTGAGTCAATGACTTTATCGGCATGACAGCATCCTGCTTTGTGCAGAATGTAGGCTACACTTTGACAAACAGAAAAACAATTCCCAAGTTCAAATGCTCGGCGACGTGCATATGTGGAGTTTGACAGTCTCAGCAGATGAACCTTAGATGAAATAATGTTGCTCCATATTACACATTGAAAAAATTGAAATTGAAAGCATCCTCAGTGTTCATCCTGTCTAAAACCTCCACCAGAACAAAAAGGAGGAAAAGATTAAACAGAAGAACAATATGAAACATGTAAATCCATATTGATACCAAATGAAAGGAGAACTGGAGTAGAGAAAGAACCCTGGGAAATGTCAGATCACACAGAGTTGTTGTTTAATGTTGCTGAGTTGAATTAATGTACTGCCTGTTTTCAAAATGACAATCCAGATGGTTTTGTTAAAAACATTTAGGAGGAAACGTGATTGTAACATGGATTATGTTCAAGGTGAGGAGCTGGATGTTCACATGTTCACAGCTGGATGCCTTGCTCCTGAAGTAACCCTGTAGCTGTCCACAGACCTCAGTGCCGAACTTCCCTAACAGCGCCCTCTAGGGAGCGAGCTCATAACGAATGAGACAACCAATCCTGTTCTCCCCTGACTGTGCTTTAAAAGCAAAACCAAAAGAGGCTAAAAAAGGAGTGTTTGAGAGTCGAGAGTCCGTTCTTCTCCTTTTGGCACTTATTCCCTTGACATGACGAATGCGGTTTGACTAATTGTTACGATAAAGAAATGTTGCAGTGAAGCTCTAAGATCTTTAAATCTCTCTTCTTTTTCTGACACGGCTTTAGTTAAGTTCAGGAGATAATATAAAGGGGAAATACATCAAATAACTTACATTCCAGGCTTGATATTCAGCATCTGCCCTCAGCTCTCTCTCTCTCTCTCTCTCTCTCTGAAGGGAAATATATAAGTTGTGTGTAGGATTTGAGAGAATCTTTTATACACACAGATATGGAGAGTGAAACAGAGTGCATGCTCACACACAAAGATGCAGAGATAGACTGCGTATGTGCGTGAGAGAAAGTCTGAAGGACTAGCAGAGAGCAAGCTTGAAAGCGAATGCAGAAATTGGAGATATTGCTGTGGGTGGAGGGCAAACTAACTTTGAACATTCATTGCAGTGAAGTTATTATCCGTCCTCTCTAGAGGTCACAGCCAAAGCTGCTGGGAAGGCTCCTCAAACAGGAAAGTAAATAATAAAAAAACCTCCCACATACTGAAGTCACAGAGCACAATATGAGCCTTCACTTATTCCTCAGACCTCAGAGAACAAGCCCTTTAAATATACAGCAAGATGGAGAAAGAGATTTGTGTGTCATTAAGAAAATAAGCCTCTAAAAATATTTTGAGTGTTTTATTATGTCACTTTTACAATCTTTATTTTCACAACTCTCTCTGACTACCAATGCAATGACACTCCAGCTGGATGCATCAGATCAGTTCTTTTGGATGTATTATGTGTATTTTTTTAATTTATTTTGACACCTTTCGAACCTGATGACAGGTGTTTCAGCTTTTGCTTTGAGAAATTACAGGAATTCTTGATCCGACCCCTGACGGGTAACAAAATATGACATTCAAAATCCTATATGTTTAGTGGCTTTTAATAAAATATATTAAATGATTCCAGCTCTGACAACCTGCATGATTTGAAACTGTAGCGTGAATCAGGGTTTGATGTCACTTTGTCTCTCCACATTCGCTGCACAAAACCCATTCCGCTCAGCCAGGGGTGAGGTGAAGAAACGTATATGGTCTCCAGGATTAACTGCGTTTTATTTTGGCTATAACAGCACATACTACACAGTACACATGACGTACTGTGTAAACTCATAGTAAACAAATTTCATTAAACCTTCTAAACCTTTCTGGGTAGCACCGAGACTCAGGTTCAGAAATCCACACGGGCCACAAAGGAAATGTTCAAGAAGGCAATCTTCACTGAAGAGACAGGCGGTCACAGACAGGAAGTCAGTCAGCGAACAAATCTGGGCAGGGAAGAATCCCTTAAGCTAAGCTAAGTCAAAACTCATGAGACCGAACAAAGAGCCAAGCAACAGGGAAAACAGTGAAGCTGGTGATGATCTGGGGTTAACAAAACAAAACAAAACAGACTAAAGCAAGTAAAATCTTTAGACACTACAGAAGTAATGGGATCACTATGAGGTGCGCTTTTACCGTAGATATAGTTAGTCGATATGACTTATTCTTCCAGTGTTACGAAGCCCCCACCAAGCGTTGATTTCAGTTTATATATTAATGTATTTTTTATTAATGTATGTGATGCATTCGTTGCATTGCAGGAGTTTAAAGGTCTTATGGGTGTTAACTGTGATCGGAAGTAACATTTCTGCTAATTCGCACCACTTGAAGTGTATCTATGTGTTTTTTATTCATATTGTGGCATAGGAACAGTAATCAATCCCATTCAAAGTCAGCATGGTGGTTGGGAGACACACCCCACTGAAGGACTATTAGCAGCCAGCAAACAGCTCAATACTGAACAAGAGAATTCACAGCCAATAATGTTTTAAACCCAGTGGCCTCGCATGTTGTCGATCTCCCCTTCGATGTGCACACAGTGGAGTGCTTCACCGGTGCTCAGATGGCTACGTCGTGTGTGTGTGTGCCATGTTTTACTGTTTTAAATTTGACCACAGCCCAAACAAAAACAGCAGATCCTGAGGCTGCGTGTCAGAAGAGCCATCTGAGTCTGAGGTACGCCGGCGAGCGTCCGTCCAGACGATCCGTCCAGATTAGTGTCAGACACTTGATCGACGCTCTGGATTTAAAAAGACAGACATGGGTGACTGCCTGTCTGTGGTCTGTGTATGTGTGTGTGTGTGTGTGTGTGTGTGTGTGTGTGTGTGTTAAAGGACCAAGTGTAAACCAAAGAACCAGCGTCCATCAAGCCATCAGGTCAGTATAAACACGTGTACAATCGGAAACTGTTACCGCCGTGCGTCTGTGCTCTTTTACTTCTGTCTTATCACTCCTACAGCAAAACCTTCTTCTCCAACTTTAATGCTTTGGTATACAAAATATTATCATTATTATTAATATTAATACAAAGTATGTTGTGGAGATGTTTTGTAAATTTTCTGTGGACACACTGGGATGATCTGACACCTTTTTTAGTTCGCAGCTCTGTGGCAGGATTGGAATTCCTTGTAGGTGTTCATTCGAGTTGCTGCTGTCCTGCATGAAGGAGCAGCTACAGTACGAAGTTTTCATAACCTCGTAAAGCCAACAGGGTAGGCGAGTAATTGGGAAGAGATTTTTGGATGAGTATTCCTGTGAAGAATAATTCTGGGTCGATATGTGTTTACATCAGATCCTGTCAAAGAGGGTCCCAAGCAGAAGAGCAAAAATATGTATAATAAGTACATTTACTAATATAAATCATGTATGTCTGTGTCATATGTTATGTAAACTTATGCAATGTAACATGTTCAGTACAAAGCAACTGACACTTGGTGGTACACGTGGGCCTTGAACCCTGATCACCTGCAGAAGTGTCCTGTGTTTGACCCGTCCTGCTGCTCCGTCCACCTCCTGTTGCAGACTTTTCTCACTTTTAACACTCCTAAACCCGACAGACGCCTCCAGAAATGACACTAGAGGACCACCTACAGCGTCGTACTGTGGAGTGAAGGGCTGCTGACCGGGATGCCGTGTTTGATGGGTTGGGAGTGAGGACATGCTGCTCTTTCACTGTGGGCCATGTGTAATTGTCCTCGTAGTCTTTGGGCACATGCTGTGTGCTTCTGTCTTGATGTGAAGGGAGTGATAGCAGTTTATGTGCGTCTGTAGTGCACGCTCTGTGTGTGTGTGTGCACCCCATGTATCCATGACTGTTCCTCTGGAGTCTCTACCCAATAAGCTGGCAACAAATGCAAAACCTGCGAGATCAAAGGGAATATCAGCCCACTAATTCAACTTCAGATCAGAGAGAGATCTTCAAATTAAGTGCGAGGTTTTGAAGTAAACGCTGTTTTGCCACCGCGTTTCATTTATTTTCAGCTCCAGCGCCCTAATTGGCCCCAGAGGTGAGGAGGAAAGTGGATGGGATGGGGGCGCAGACCCAGGGCCAACTATCCATCTAAAATGTGCGCTAATGAAACGGTCTGGGGAGAAATTGACATTTCAGTGCAAAAAGAGCAAAGCCGTGTCAGATCGGCTAGCGGCCAAGCAAGGAGCCCTGTGGGACTTTCAGCCTGAAAGCAAATCAATATTTCATATCATACACGTATTAATTAGACTGTGCATAACAGATTTTCACCTTTTATCACAAAATATGTCCAGACACAGAATTTGACCTCTGTTGTGCATACAGAGTGTCTGTGAATCTACCCCCGAACACCTGCATGAGTGACTATGAGGAGGACACATGTTGAGAGAAGCACCAGGCATCAACATTTAAGTTCCCTGTTGCTGTTCCCTGCCTTTGTGGGTTTTTATATATTTTACTTATTTTCCATCAGTGTAGCACATGCGCTCGTGGATGGTATCATGTGGCTGTACAAAATGGCTTCATTCCAAAACACATTTACCAAATCAGTCCAGTTTCGGGGAGACAGAAAAGTTGCTGCATGTTGTTCAGTATCTCAGATTTACAGCTCATCCTATTCTGTAAATTATCAGACTGTCATACAAAAACATCCCCAATCTGCTTTCGTCTATCATCCGGTGCAATGGTTTGCTGTTATGTGGCTGAACTGAGGGAGGAGGCTCAGCCAAGCCTTTGTAACATGGGACCATACGGGGTGAAAGCCCATGATAATATATCTTATGAAACACCCAACCTTTGTTGCCCTTTGTGGTGGCGAGTGATAAAGGGACGGCGAGGGCGTTGTGTGATAAACCTCGGCACAGATACGGCAGGTGGCTGACCAGTGAAAGCCTAAATGCCACCACATACAATTGTGGTTGCATCATGAGCGTCACTGTTGGTTCCTGCAGGACTCATAATGTCAAACAAAGACAGAAACATAATGAATATTGGATTATTTCACTGATAAAGCACTTGCTATTATATCTGCAAGATGTTTGGTACATTGACAAAATGTATGACATCTACATCAGCCACAGCTGTACAGATTTCATTTGGTGCTCCTCAGCAAATGTTAGCATGCTGACACACTGAAAGAAAGCGGCTAACACGGTAAGCGTTAGCTAAGTACAGCCTCACTGAGCGAGTGTGCCGACGTGGCTGTAAACTCACAGTCTTGTTGAATTTTAGGATACCACATCCTGTAATTTGTCAGTTTGGTGAAAAAAAAGATGACATGTTTTTAATTAGATTTATATTTGGATCAGGAAATGGATTAAGGGCTAATGGAATTAAACTAAGTAAGGAAGACAAATAAGTTCAGCAGAATCGCTCTCTTTAAAACTAAGCCTACAGACAGCTGACTTGGGCTACATGTTCTGGACAAAAGCTGTCCAGCAAAGGACTAGATCATAGATGTAATGAGGATTATTATTACAGGTTATGATTATAGACTATTGAGGTAATGTTTGCTGTTGTGTGAGGCATTCTCCAGCTGCAGCAGCCTGCACTCTTCTGCTTTCAGGCTTTATGCCAGATGGCTGCAGGGGTTTTCTCCCATTTACCCACAGGAGCATCAGTGAGGTCCAGCACTGATGCTGGCCGATAAAGCCTCACTCGCAGTCCACTTTCCTGTACATCCAATAGTGTCGGGCGGGCTCGAGGTCAGAGCTCTGCATAGACCAGTTCCACGCCCTACGGAGCAAACCTTTTCTTTATGGCCTTGGCTTTGAGGATGAGGGCGCAGGAGCACTGACATGTTGAAGCAGGAGAGGGACAAACACACACAAAGTTGGAAGTGCAGTATTTTCTTGAATGTCATCATTAACATTAACCTTTTCTTGAAACTGTTCGGCCTTGACTAAACCTTGAAAAACAGCTCCAGACGAATGTGGTCGTAAAATGCACATAAGAGTGAGAGAAGAGAGATGCTGCTGGGGTGAGAAACATTCACACTGGATGGAACAAAGCTGTGAAAGACAGAGGTGAGGAAAAGCGTGAGAATCTGGGGTTTTGTTTTCCATCTGACACTGATGGATGACTTAAGCCTGGATGAACCAGCGTCTGGACAGTCCAGACCTTTATGAAATCCTGTGGATTACCTGGAGGAAAGAGCACATCAACAACAACACGCCACCAGTCACTCACATCCCCGACAACACCACATGTACTGTATGGAGAGAGAGGAAATTTCCACAGTGTAAAGGGGATTTGGACATTATATTTGCAGTTCTTTTAAGCATTTGCTGTTTGTGTGTCATATTGTTGCATTGAAAGGTTTGAGAGCACACACAAAACAGCCTTGTTTAGAGCTTGACCACCATGTATTTATTACGTTTTTCTAATTGGGGCTTTAAGAGCAGAGTAGAGTTTGTTCAGCCCTTGTAGAAGCAAATATAATCCTTTAGTTGACCTTAAAGTCACCATGAAATGAAAAATGACTTTTTCAAGTTGTTTGCTATTTTTTTCTCACCATAATATAATCCTATCTGACAACAAGTGCTGAAATACGTGTGCATCTTTTATATCTGAAAAACAAGAAAATGTCTTTTATGTTGGGCCTCTTTTTTCTCGAAAAACAGCAGCAAACTCATGCTGTGCCAAACGTGTGGAAATAAAACTCTCAGCAAAGAAAACTGTTTTTGATTCTCACAATGTTGCACTTTTGACTGATCATCCTGCGTCCTGCCTCAACATCCTGCTTCAACGGGAGCACATCAAGTTAACGAGCCAAGATGCACGCTGCTGAAATGCTTTTTCACCTCCTGTACATTGAAGGTATGTGGCTTTTGCATAGCATCATGCAAAATAATGGACTAACTACTTAAAGCAGCAGTGTTACGAAATCACTGAAAACTACTGCTTCAATTTGACTTAAGAAACTCCATGAAATAAGTTAAGTTCCACTGAAATGACGTCACCTCATGGCCACATTTTGCCTTTGGTGCATTCGAGTTTTGAAGATGAATACTTTCGCAGCGTGTCTGTTCCGCCCCGCTTTGTGTGATCAAGGTTTTTTGCAGATAATGAACATGCGCTTGCGAGCTGGAACCAGCTACCATGATGGAGGACGCTCCTGCTCTGTCAAAAACCCTCCTGCCTCCTCACCAAGGCCTCCTATTCATGCTGCTGGAAAATCTCCCACATGCTGTCAGTGGAAACACAAGGGATGACCGTGGGTGCCTGAAAAGATATTCAAAAAAAGGGAGGAAAAAAAAAAGAAAAGACACTCTACTGTCTCTGTCAATACAAGCAGAGTGATTTTTGAGGAGAAGAAATAAGTTCAGCCTGCTGCTGGAGAGTCTGCACTATAATGAGAACTAACTACACTGTTCCCACTCAAATCCCTAAAGATCTCATTGTGAGTCTGAGGTGCTCCGTTGTAGGTTTATAGCAGCCATATCACATCCTTATAACCTCTTTGATATTCTTTGTGCTGTTTTATTTACACAGTATTTCTCACTTGCTTGCTGTTGTTACTTACGTGGAGGAAGAACAGAAGGCCAGCAGGTTAATGCTGTGCTCAGAGCAAATTAGGTATTGTGGGGAAAAGTGTGGGGGTGTCATGGTGTGGTCCGTCTGTGCTAACAAATCCACTGCAGTTAAAAAGTTTATAATGTAATGTTATTTTGCACATTTCTGGCATTTGGAGCTCATGGCACCATTTTGCTGCTTTTTCTTAAAAGCTTCCTCATTTGTTTGGTGGAGGAATTTGGCTTCATGATGCTTTGTTCAGAAATCATCTGTTATTTCTTCTGCCTCATCCTGCTGCCAGAGCAGTTTATTACTGACACAATTACCACTTATAGTTTGTTAAAATATTGATGAGAATGTGAAGCTGTGCGGCGTTCCTGTGGTAACCAATCATTATTATCAATAACTGTTGACCAGCCAATCTGATTGTCTGCTTATGTGATTGGCTACCTCATCGTGGTCATCTTAGCATCATCTTAAGATATTTGCTGCTGTTGCCTTCCTCGAGAGCGGCGACAGATCTTGGGATATTGAAGAAGAGGGCAGCATTTCTTGCTGTTGTTCCTGTTGACCTTCAGTGACATGAATAGTCTTCACTGCGAAGGAGATGGCCTCTGAAAAAGGACATCTCACGTATAAAGCACATAAAAACAAGGACCTCCTGATTTCAAGCGATTGCTTTGATTCCAAACTCATTTTACATCCTGCCAGACTCAACAGTTGAACCATCCTTACACACATCAGCTAAACCGATTAAACATGATTTAAAATCAGTGTTGATATTCAAAGTTTCACACTAAACCAAAGATATTGAATAACCGAGAGTCAAATGTAAGGCAGGGTGTGTAAAATGATGCAAGAGACATCTAAAATGTTACATTTTATTAAACAGCACAGTCATATAATAACGGCTCCTTGGGGTTTAATGCACTATACACAAGGCTGAGTTACCAACTGGGAAGATGGGGTACGCTAAGCAAGTCTCCAGCCATGTTATGTGTGTTGGTGAAACTGTCTTATGTGGGCTTCAACTTTGACTCTACTAAAAATGATTAATAACCTTAAAGGAAACAAAAATTGAAAAAAAGTGAAGAAGTGGGCACAACAAAATTAAAAATAACCAACTACCGACAGTAATAATAATTTTAATTATTTAAGTTTAATAATTTTAACTGTAAAAATAAAACCAAAACATTCCCACTAAAAGAACAACTTCCTTTGACGCAGACCATTTGTTCATTTTTTTTCATTTTTACACCCACAGTAAATTACATTTAAATGTCATGGTAAATGTAAAAGTTGCCAAGCCAGATGAGAGTTCTGCAAATGTTATGAATTATAAGTTTGAAATAAATGTGGAGGGCTGGCTACACTTTTCACATAACAAAGGTGCATAATAATATGTGTTCCGCACTTTTCTCCTGCTTTAGCACACCAAGGTGTAACTTTCAGAAAAAAAGAAAAGAAGAAGAACCGAACTACTCCTGTGACTCGCTTACTACACGTGATCTTACAGCGACACCTGCCGGAAAAGAGGCTGAATTACATCGCAAGGAAATAACGGACGGTTTCAAATGAAATAACGTTAGATTTTAAGTTGCGACACAGACAACGTCTGGTATGGGCTAACACATAGGCTAACATGTGTGAAGTTTACGTTACAGTATTATTGCCCTTCAAAAGATCCCCGTACCAGTCATGGTTTGGTAACCTTAGTGATGTGACGCATAACCAATCATATTTACTCTTCAATCCCCACTCCACCAACCGACATCAAGCATGTTTCTATGTGGAAGTTCAGCTTGTGAGTGTTAAAAATTGCTCAGCGTATGCCTGTAGAGTCTCATGGCGGATGGATCGGCATAACTGAGCAAAAAATGGCGGTCAG
This sequence comes from Scatophagus argus, assembly GCF_020382885.2. Taxonomy (NCBI): domain Eukaryota; kingdom Metazoa; phylum Chordata; class Actinopteri; family Scatophagidae; genus Scatophagus; species Scatophagus argus. The sequence continues at coordinate 2,494,177 of NC_058505.1, read as the reverse complement.
ATCTGCGATCTGCGCAGGTGCGGCGGATATTTTTATGTGCGCAACTGCTGTGACATGATGACTGTAGTACACACGGCATGAGAGGACACGGACCGGGGATGCTCACCGAAATAATGTGGAATTACTGACAAAATCTGACTGCAGTTGTGTGACGTCGTAGCTGGACATACAAGGAGTAGACATACGTCAATAACTTAGCAGCTGACAAAACCATGTTTCGGCAAACGAAGACAGTCCTCCAGAAACTTCGATATGTAACGTAAGTTAGCTAGCGGCACAGAAAGTTAGCGTGAACACACCTGGAAAGGTGCTAATCAGTTAAATGCTCTTTCTGTGTGGTGTTGACTTCGTAGTGTCACGACAACAGTCACTGTTTGCTTGTGACAAAGTGACCAGATATGAATATATTACAGATTAAAGCTCCGACTTGTCGAAATGTGACGGCTGATGCAACCAAACGTTAGTGGAATCAGAGCAAAGTAAAGGAGAAAATACGTTTTGAGCCGTTACATGAGCCCTCATTGTCTGGCCCGTTTGAAATTTAGCAGTGTTTAGTCGGGCGTTTAGCTTGGACCTGTTTATGATCTCACACATTTCACATGCATCATTTCTAACTCACAGACTGATGCTGATGATTTTTATGATGGAGCCAGATGTGCCCCAAAGGGGGAATTGTGTGGGCCAGTACACGAGATACTCAACACTATGACATATTGTCTCTACCAGATTGAATGGACGGCAGCGTACGTGGAGGCCGAACAGCACCTCAGCGAGAGAGAGAGCCGTTCACTACCAGCCAGGACAGAACATCCACGGCTTTACAGTCAGAGAGGTGGGAGCAGTGGGACTCTGTCATGGGAAGATGTGACTCTTTTCCTTTTACTGTAGCTGATGTCGGTGAAAATATGATTTTTTTTCTTTTGTTATTAAAGTTTTTATTTATTCATCCACACATAAACAAACAATCAAACTGGAAAACTAACACTGACACCAATAACAGACAGTATATCCAGCATACCACCACATATACAAAGGCCTCCTGTACATCAACATTTCCCTTTCTTTCCAAGACCACCAGGATACACGTTCATCAGCACCATGTCTGCAGTTTTTCCCTATGCCCTGCCCACAAAAAAATACGTTCCCAGGCCATCTTAAAATGTTCCTCTTCGTTGTTAATTCTAACCAACATGCATTCATATGATGCAGCTTCTGACATCATTTCCATCCATTTTTTAACACCTGGGGCAACTATACTCCATACTCGTTCATATTTAGATATGTTTGGCATTTCTGTTTGCTGCCCTAACAAGCACAGTCTCGGTGATACAGGTACCGCCACACCCAACCATATACTCACATGTTCCAGTACTTTCTCCCAAAACGGGTACACTAGCTTACATCCCCAAATCACATGCAGAAATGTCCCTGTTTCACTCTGACATTTCCAACAAAAATTATTTCTTATTAAGCCCATTCTATGTAGTTTTGAAGGTGTAAAATCAAATCTATGAATTATCTTGTACTGAGTAAATTTCCCCTTCGCCTCTCTCATGTGTTGCTCTGTATTTGATAAAACATTTAACCAGTCCTCCTCACTCAGATCACATCCTAAGTGTTTCTGCCAGGTGGTCCTCAGGTTTTTACACATATTTTCTCGTAGACCATTAAATGTCTTGTAGAATATGGCCGCTCTGTGAAATATGATCTTTTTAAAACTCCGTCAAGGTTGGAAAACGCACTCAGACCAGCCTCGTTTATAGCTTATAGATAAGGTTATGCACACTGAAGAGGTCTGAGTGTAGGAGTGTGGGCCCACGCTCTCCAGTTTTGTTTTCTTTTACGTCACTTGATGAGTTCACTTATCTTTTTGTGCCAACATTGCCCCGAGGGTTGATCCAGCGGCTGAGACTGTATCCCGACGCTGCTTTCGTTTTAGCTGCCAGTTCTGTGTTCCTCAGGTCGTAGCGGTTCCTGACTTGTTTCTCACAGCAGTGAAGTTGACCCACGATAAAACTGGAGCTCAGTACCTCCATGCAGCCAGAGATGACTCCAATAACCTCTTCAGGTTGGTTTCAGTGTGTTTCAGCAGCGCTGGTTTGTAGTCATATCTGACTCTGCATTGGTTGAAATGTGTTCACTCATACAACACCAGCGTCTTCAGTTCTCCGGCCAAGTCACAGCATGTCGACCAGTCAGACGCCTCTTATGCTTGTCTCTCGTCTTTCAGTGTCCAGTTCAGGACGACCCCCATGGACAGCACAGGCGTCCCACACATCCTGGAGCACACGGTGCTGTGTGGATCTCAGAAGTATCCCTGCAGAGATCCTTTCTTCAAGATGCTCAACAGATCCCTGTCCACCTTCATGAACGCTTTCACAGGTACAGAGCACCACGTCGCTGTGGTGGACAAGCAAGAGTGTATGGATTCACATGTTTATATTTCAGCCAGTATGTCTGGAGTTCTTAAATTTATTGTAGTGGGTTATTTGTTGAAAATGAGACTGTGGTCATGTGCACCAGTATACTACATGCTTAAGTAATTAAATAAAAAAAAACCCTGCTGTCCATATTTCTTAAACAGCTGATGATCTCTCTGATGTGGTCTGTGTGTGTGTTTGCTTCCTCGTGAACAGCCAGTGATTACACCATGTATCCGTTCTCAACCCAAAACGGGAAGGACTTCCAGAATCTTTTGTCCGTTTATCTGGACGCAGTTTTCTTCCCTTGTTTACGAGAGCAGGATTTCAGGTGAGTTTTTGACTACTGCTACACAGAAGAAGAAAGTAACCAATTGTAAGTTCTGGACTCTGTGAGTTCGGGTTCTGCATCCTAACAGTCAGACTCTCACTGCTCTGTCCAGGAGGCTAAAACCGACCCAAGAATTTGCAAGGCAGCTGTGACTTGGCAGCTCCTCAACATGCTGATAAAACCATACCCATAACACTGATTCTGTATGTCTTTATCTTCCAGGCAGGAGGGCTGGAGGCTGGAGAACGAAGACCCCGCAGATCCCAGCACCCCTCTGGTGTTTAAAGGAGTCGTGTTCAATGAAATGAAGGGGGCTTTTGTGAGTCCTTCCCGCTCGCTGACTTTGAGATTACACATGCACAGCAGTGATCTGTTTTATTCAGTGTGTGGAATTTCAGTCATCGTGACAATTCTAAATTCAGCAGAAAAGTTTCATCGTACGATTACGTGCTTTTACCAAGTCAGCAGTGGCAGATGTCATAATTTCTGAGTGTGTTTGCTCGTGTGAATTCTTACAGTCGGAAAACGAGCGCTTGTACGCCCAGCACCTGCAGAACAAGCTGTATCCAGACCACACCTACTCCGTGGTGTCCGGAGGAGAGCCTCTGGCCATCCCCGACCTGACCTGGGAGCAGCTCAGGCAGTTCCACGCCACACATTACCACCCCAGCAACGCCAGGTAGAGGACACACACACACACCCACACCCACACCCATACACACACACATACACACTGCTGGCAGCTTAGCCGGTTGCTTCCCTTTTAACACATTTCCCCAACAGAAACTTGTATGATTCAGACACACCCCTGAGGATGTCTTCCATACGCTCTTCAGGTTCTTCACGTATGGAGATTTGCCTCTGGAGCAGCACCTGAAGCAGATTGAAGAGGAAGCTCTGTCCAAGTTTGAATGCATCAACCCGAACACAGAAGTTCCCTCTCAGCCGCGCTGGAGCCGCCCTGTGAGTTCAGATCACGTTCATAGTTCAGAAGTATTACTCTAACACCTCAGGGTGAAACATATGACGTTACATCTTACATTTGAGTCTGGCTTCAGGCCTGATGCACAGTTCACTTTGAACTACTGAAACTAAACTGCATATTATTTGTAGTTTTATTAGTTTCATTTTTGGAAAGGAAAATGCATTGAACAGTCGGTCTGATCTCATTGGTTCCCCCAGAGAGAGGACCATGTGACCTGCAGCCCGGACCCTCTGGCTCCAGATCCAGCCAGGCAGAACACGCTGTGTGTGAGCTACCTGCTGGGAGAGTAAGATCACATCATCTCGAGTTCTCTCTAACTCGCCGCTGTGTTTGTCAGAAACGTTCGTATCTTAACTCATTTTGAGGTGGGACAGCATTTAGAAGATGCAGCCACGCGTACTGTGTCTGCTGTTTCCGGTGGTGTCTGCAGTCACATTCACAGTTTGTCCTCAACACAACAGCACGTCTTGAAAAGTGAAGCTTTAATCTCTTTTTCTTGTTCTGCAGCATCACTGACACATTTGAAGGATTCACTCTCAGCCTGCTGTCGTCTCTCATGGTCTCCGGGCCCAACTCTGCCTTCTACAAATCTCTCATCGAACCCAAGATCGGATCCGACTTCTCCTGTGTGGTCGGGTGTGTACGTGGCTCCTGGTCAAGAGCGGCAGACCTGCATCACACTGAGCTGAAATTAGTTACAGTTTGATTGGACTTTTGGTTAGAAAGTGAGCTGACTGACTGATTGCAAACACTATGGAGTTCACATGTGGCTTAAAACAAACCATCTCACGCATTTGATGGTTAATGTTACGCTGTGACATTCGGGTATTTGTTGAGAGTGTGATGAAAATGTCCTGTCGTTCAGATACGATGGCAGCACCAAAGAGGCGTCGTTCAGCATCGGACTGCAGGGGATGGCTGAGGAGGACACCGAGCGGGTGAAACAAATCATCAGCCAAACCGTCGATGACATTATAGAGTGAGTGTCAGTGCTAGATGTGCTCAGAGCCGCCTTGGGATGCGAGGATGATGCTTAAAATCTGATGATCGTGTCATTTATTTGACAAATCTGCTCTTGAATTACGAGCTTGTTCTGAAAATGTGAACATGAAATGTGTGATCAAATGGTTGAAAGTGTTCATCACCCATCTCGTCTCTGTTCACTCCGTGTCATTTAAGTTAGCAGGAAGCGTTAACAGTTTTCACAGCATGTGAGATCAGTTTTAGTCATTTCTCCTTTTCATCGTTCACAGGAGTGGCTTTGAGGAGGAAAGAATCGAGGCTCTCCTCCATAAGATTGAGATCCAGATGAAACACCAGACCACCAACTTCGGCCTTTCTCTGGCCTCGGTGAGTTCACTGCTGTTCATCTGCAGCCTTCATTTTGTTTCCACAACCACAAGGACAATAAAGCTCATGTTAGCACTGCTGAGGATGTTAGTTTGTGTTCTCTGTGCATGAAATGTTGTGTTTCTGTTTCTGCTGTTTTCCCTTCAGGCCAAGAGTGTAAACATGTCTGTACTTATCATCCTGGGGGGCCCATCTTGTGCACAGAGAAGTTTACTGGCTGATTTCCCGCTGTTGAATGTGTCCTCTTGACAATCTCTGTGTGTGTGTTTCCAGTACATAGCATCAGCGTGGAACCACGATGGCGACCCTGTGGGGCTGCTGCAGATCAACGAAAGTGTTTCACAGTTCAGACAAGCCTTGAAAGAAAACCCTCGCTTCCTCCAGGACAAAGTCAAGCAGTACTTTAAGGTGAGTTCAGCAGGTACTGTTTTAAAGATGTGTCTCACATATAGTCAGAGGTGGCCAGAGAGGGAAAATTTGTTAATCTGGTGGGGGATTATGTCCCTGCAGCTGCGCCTCTGACCCCCAGTTTCCTGGTGTCAGCAGGGAAATTATGGACGATTTGTGCCTTATTTTGTTCAACTCAGGGTACTTGGTGTCACCTGCGACTTTGCCTAATTTGTGCTTTTCTGTGCCTCTTAAACCCCTGACAACCGGCCCCGCAGGAGAACACACACAGACTGACCCTGTCCATGAGTCCGGACGAGGCCTACGTGGAGAATCAGGCCCGGGCTGAGGAGGAGAAGCTTCAGCAAAAGGTCCTGGATCTGTCTGAAGGTGACAGAAAGGAAATCTATGAGAAAGGTACACCATGATGTCACTGCTTCGTGTGGGCAGACTTAAAGTCTTTAAGTCAGAAATGAACACCCCTCAGGTTCAGTCAGGTTGATGATTTCACCCTGTGAGTGTGTGACTGAAGCCGGATGTAACGTAAGGCACGTCAGACCACAGCTACACGTCACAGTGTTGTGTTTTCCTCTTTGGGAAGGTCTGGAGCTGCTGGCCGCTCAGACTAAAACCCAGGATGCCTCCTGTTTGCCTGCACTCAAAGTGTCCGACATCGAGCCCACGATAGCCTTCACTCCTGTTCACGTCGGCACTGCAGGTGCGGCGCACTCTTCACTATGTCGCAGTTTATTTCACATTTGCACGGTAACCGCAGTGTGGCATCTGAAGAGCTTTGCTGTCATCCCCACAGGAGGTGTTCCAGTTCAGTTCTGCGAGCAGCCCACCAACGGTTTGGTTTACTTCAGAGCCATGTGCAGCCTCAACACCCTGCCAGAGGACCTCAGGCTTTACGTCCCGCTCTTCTGCAGTGTCATTACCAAGTGAGTGAATCTGTCACAGTGGATCTAATTAATTAATCAGTCAGTCAGAGGCAGGTCTTTACTTCCTTTAATAAATCTGTCTGAAGTAGGCCTGAGTGGGTGTTCATGGTGTTCTTATTTCTGTTTCCAAACTCAGAGAAAGATCGGTAAACTAGCGCACGACCTCCTCTCGCTCCTCGCCGTTCACCGAGCTCCACCATCTTCTGAGAATGAATGAATAAAGACTGGATGTGTTTCTTTTTGTTTGACCAGGATGGGCTGTGGAGCTCTGGACTACAGGCAGCAGGCCCAGCAGATGGAGCTGAGGACGGGGGGCATGTCTGTCTCCCCCCAGGTCATCCCCGACTCCACCCATCTGGACATGTACGAGCAGGTCAGCGCCAGCTCGGTCTGCCTGAAACAACACGCTGAGGTTTCATGAAGTGAAAAGGAGCAGCTCAGTGTAGCAGCAAACTGCCTGTGCTCTCTGTTTCAGGGGGTCCTCCTGTCCTCCTCCTGCCTGGAGAGGAACCTCCCTCACATGTTTCAGCTGTGGAGCGACATATTCAACAGGTGTGTCCTCCCACACGCACACACACCTGCTTCTACACGTTCACTCAGTTTCTGCAAAGAGAAAAACTGCGTCCGATGTCGGCCTGCCGCTCGTGGCTGCGGACGATGCGGCTGCCAGCGACAAACTGTGCCATTAAAATAAGCAAATGTTTTCTTGCAGCCCCCACTTTGATGCGGAGGAGCGCCTCAGGGTGCTGGTGATGATGTCAGCACAGGAGCTGGCCAACGGGATCTCGTACTCTGGTCATGCGTACGCGATAACCCGAGCGGGCCGCCACCTGACTCCAGCAGGAGACCTCCAGGAGACGTTTGGTGGGATGGATCAGGTGCTGGACGGTACACAGTATCTGTGGTGGTTCACGCTGCACTTTTAACTTCTGACTGTGTTTTCACTCAGTGTGATAACACAAACAGAAGAGCCGCCTTTTGAAGAATGTGTTAATGCAGCATTCCTTCATCCAAAAACGCCGCGTGACGGTCAAGAATCAGCTGGTTTGTTGGCGTGTAGGAGTGAAAACATTACATCAGCTGGACTTTCATTTGATTCTTTTAGTCTGAGTACATTTACATTATTTCAGATAAAATCCTACGCAGTGAAACCGTAGTGTCCAGCTGTAGGTGTAACACACTGGACATGATTACTCGTTTGTCGATGCTCTGATGTGTCAGTGCTGGAGGCTTTACGTTCTCAAGGTGAACCGATTAGATTTTGGTGAAACACGTTTTTAGCTGTAACTCCAGAATTCATGCACTAATTATGACAGCGTTTCACACAGATTACAAACAGAATAAAATGGCGAAGTGATGACCTTTTCTATCCAGAACGTCAAAGGTCACCTTCACTGTGACATCATGATGTTTCCTGTCCATCGTTCAGCAGCAGAACTCAGGGACAGATGGGCAGACTGGGACCAGAGGCTTCCAGACACGAGTGAGACATCTGTTTTGTGTTGTTTGTACATCAGGTGAAGTTCATGAAGAGGATAGCTGAGATGTCGGACCTGAGCCAAGTCATCCGAACTCTGCCCAGGATCAAGAAACACCTTCTGAACCCTGACAACATGAGGTGGGTTCATATTAACCGCAGCTGAGCGAAATGTTCAGACAGGCTGCTGCCGCAGTTTGGCAGGATGCTGTACGTGTGACGTGTTTGTGTGTCTTAGGTGTGCAGTGAACACAACTCCACAGAAAATGTCTGACACAGCAGCACAGTTGGAGAGTTTCATGAAAGAGATCACTGAAAACAGAAGAGAACGCAGAGCCGTCAGAGCCGCTGTCGTCGAGGTAACACTTCATCAGGCAGACTGGGCCAGTTAACCCGCCTGAGTGTTCTCTTGCTCTCTTTGATATGTTTTTATTCTGTCATTAAAGAGGCCACTGGACCCCCTGGATGAGTCCGGACCGACTAGGAAGCTCATCTCTGTAAGTGTTGGCTGCTGCTCTTTTAATGTTTGTTTGTTTGAGCTTTTTCAACATTTCTGCTTTTATTTATCTTGTTTGTGAGCCGAACATTTTTGGGTTTTAGGAAAATGAAAGTGAAGAAAAACTTTGGAGAGAACTTTGGAGTGAAGAGGCCATTTTTCTGTTTTTATTTTCTGTGCAAGAGAAAGCAACGCTATTTTGATTAACATCCTTAAAATATTAGGACTACCAGCCTGCTAATCAGAAATATTTTGTTTTAAAACATTCTGCACACTGTACCTTTAACTCCTCTACATGTCAACGTTGTGTTGTTTTTTGTTAGAAGACCTGTCCACGTCCGATGATTTTGTTTTTCACCTTTCAGGAGCCGAATTTCCATCCGTGTCAGATGAAAACTTTCTTCCAGATGCCGTTTCCTGTCAACTTTATTGGCGAGAGTATTCGCACGGTGCCGTTCACTCACGACGACTACGCCAGGTACACGATGCTGACGTGACGCTCGCTGATCAACGGATCAATCGCTTAGTGTCTGCTCGAGTTCTTCACACACTCATCCTGCCACCAAACACTCATCAGTCTGGTTCTCTTCCTTTGCTTCTGGTTCTCTTACAAACTCCGTCCACGTCCTCAGTCTGGTACCAGTTTGTCCATTTTTATCTTCTCTCTTGGGCAGTTTGTGCGTCCTGGCGAGGTTGATGTCGGCGAAATTTCTTCATGGAGAGATCCGGGAGAAGGGAGGAGCCTACGGGGGCGGGGCCAGGATGGGAGGAGGTCTTTTCTCCTTCTACTCCTACAGGTGAGCAGCAGGTGACCATGCAGGTCACGGTGTTGGGGGAACATTGCGTGCATGGAAGTGGAACTGAAATGACAAACGGATGCCATGGCCTTTGTTGATTTAATATTTCATATCCATGAGCCTTTTCTAATCAGGATTCAGGATCCTTTTCCTTCAGAGAACTTGTAAAATCTGAAGTTGAAAAAGGGCTTGTGTCGGCTTCAGTGTGCAAACAATATGGAATATTTGTACTTTCTTTAATTCGATTTTTCTTACAGGAGAAGTTAAAGGTTAAAGCTGCAAACCCTCACTGATTACATTTATTAAATCCACCTCAGTTTGAGGCGTCTGGTGGGTTAAAAACCTCAGAAAATGTCCCTCATTGGTCGTGTGAAGTGAACTTGGGTCGGTTAGAACCAAAATGTTAAGCCTGAAAATGAGATGAGAAAAATAACAGATGAATGCATAACGGAAATGCAGCCCTGATATATTTGATGAAAGCAGCGACGGTAAGAATTTCATGGCGTTCTTCCTCATCTGTCTCTCAGGGACCCGAACTCGGTGCAGACCTTGTCGGCGTTTCGTAAAGGTGTGGACTGGGCGAAGTCGGGACAGTTCACCCAGCAGGACATCGATGAAGCCAAGCTGTCCGTCTTCTCGTCTGTCGACTCGCCTGTGGCCCCCGCCGACAAAGGTGAGACGCTCCCACCGTGAACGAAGCGACGCATCCTGACAGCAGCCAATCCCGCCTCACGGGCAGCATCACATGTTAACGACCTGCTTTGTGCTCCACATGTTGGTGTTGCAGGGATGAGTCGCTTCCTCAGCGGAGTCACAGACCAGATGAAACAGAACCACAGAGAACGACTCTTCGCCGTCAGTCACAGAAGCCTGGTGGAAGCGGCCGAAAGGTAAACTGTTCACCTGACTTTAGAACAGCGTGGAAGCAGGAAGCGAACTTTTCTGTGTGTGGTGGTGAAAAGATATTTTTGTAAATGAAATCTAAAGCTCTTGGTCTGCTTTTCCTGCAGATACCTCGGTGTCGGTCAGAGGACGTGTGGCGTCGCCATCCTGGGCCCAGAGAACGAGACCATCAAAAAAGATCCCTCATGGATTGTAAAATAATCCAATCAGTGGGTATTTAACATTTCAAATCTAAGTGAAACATTGAAGCTGAAGCACACAACACCGGGAGCAGGACTGTGGCCCGATCAGTTTCTTCTGGTCCCAGTCTGATTCTTCAGATTAATCCTCTTCTTGCTGTGTATCCCGTTATGTACATATTTATAAAAATGTGACAATTACACGATCATGTTGAGATACAACACCCGAGTCAGCTCTTTATTTAGTGATTATTTTGTGGTCGTTAAACGTTAAAGCTCATCCGGACCTTAAGTTGCTCTTAAGGTCCGGATGAGCTGTGACCCTCAGTGATAAATCTCATTGACAAACAGTTTCACGGCTTTCCACACAATAAATACTTTATTACTCTGCGACACGACATCACACAAAGTTAATGTTGCATACAAGTTGCAGACGTCCTCAGCTTCAGTGCCAAACTACAGCAAACAGCAGGAAACTGCTCACAAATACCACAAAGAGATGCCACATACAAAGCCCAGGGTGGATTCAGGACGGCCAAGGCAACACCACGACACACACACACACACACACACACACGCTCTGTAGCTACAGTCAGGACGGTAGACAGCGTGTGATCCCCCTGACGTGTCTTCTCTCTTTAAGAGCAGCTTTAGGGGATTACATTAATTATGGGGCTCAAAGTGCTGTAGGAAATAATAAAAATGACAGAAGCTCTAAACGCGTGGCCCACCTCAGCCTCGCTGTGTTTATGGAACACTGATGCATAGCAGGATTGAAAATAATTTAAACACGCTTTCAGGACTAAAACTTAGATACTTATGCAGCACATAGTGAGGAGTGCTGTGATGCTTATATATTAATTTCTACAGAAGTCTATGGTAACTTTTAACTGGGGATCCAGAAAATGTGTCAGCTCTGCTAGCTTGTTCAAACCACGTCCCCTCAAATTTAATTGGTCGTTTTCTCAAATACAGAAGATCCCCTTTTACGTCGCCACACATTTTAACCGTTTAAAAACAACCTAAACCTGCCTTTTAAAAGTCTACCTTAATTTAAGTGCAGCCAATCAGTGTTGGGTAAGTCGTGGCGCGAGCAGCTGTCGCCGTTGTGTGAATCTGCTGGGAGTGAAGCGCTCCTCCGGCGGCAGCTCAGATGGTCGCCGACGTGTTGGTCTCCTTGGGCTGCACGCGGGTCACGTGTTCCAGCTGGCCCGAGTCCGACACGTCGTAGCTCGTCTTGTACTTGGCCAGGATTTTCATCAGTGGGCGGAGCTTCAGCCACCACTGCTCCTTAGGGATCCTGTGCCTGAGGAGACAAAACTTAAAATCAGGATCGATACCAAACAATCGCGTGTCCGCACTCCTCACCGGACCTTTTCAGGTTCGTCTCACCCGTTCGGTGAATATAAGTCGAGAAGCTGTGCTGCCACAGACGTTACAAGTGAAAACGTTCCTTACACAAAGTCGGTCTCGTCCCGGAGCTGAGCGACGGGCTGAAACACCAGAGCTCTGCGGCGCATCCCCAGCAGACAGGCCGTGTCCTCCGAGTTGGCGAACACCCGTCCTGCGACGAGGACAAAGCGTCAGCACACTTACTGCGCTCAGCCAGGATTAAATTCAGAGAAAGCAAAGAAGCAAAAGCGGTAATTTCCCGGTCGCATGCGGTTCTGTCCTACCTCCTTTGTAAGAGTCCTTGAGCGTCCGTGTGATCCACTGCATGGCTTTGGCAGCGACTTTGGTGCCAAAGTTTCTGTCAAACGGTGACGGAGCTCCTCCCTGTGCACACAAAAGAAAACGGCTGATTTAAACAAAACACAGCTGGTGAGTGTAATCGCAACATTAAAATGATGTCCAGTGCAAAGGACTGTGTGTCTCAGAGTCCTCGGGACAGAAGAGTCACGAGTTTGCACAACAGAATCCTTTAGCTTAATAACAGACTCAGGACTCGACTGAAACGTCACCCAGCACTAACGTTCAGTGTTTAATGGACCGTGTGTGTGTGAGTGAGTGAGTGTGTGTGTGTGTGTGTGTGTGTGTCCAACCTGCTGCATGTGGCCGAGGATGTTCTTCCTGCAGTCAAACACTCCTTGTCCCTCCTCGTTGTACAGCTGGTAGATGAAGTCAGTGGTGAAGTTCTCGTTGCAGTTCTCATTCCTGAACAGCACACACATTACAGAAGGGCAACAGGTCAGTTAAAGGGTCAGTTCGCTGAAATGAGAGCGAGAAGCCACTCGCACGTGACCAGCTGCAGACTCTTTGCATGTGCGACTGAGCTAGAAGAATATTCATAATGAAACTACTGCCGTTTTGAAAGTGGAAGCAGAAATCTGACACAAATCTAAAAACCAGGGCAAATAAAACCACAACTGCCATGATGCTAAGTGTCCTCATGTCCCCGTGCCGCAGTGCCCTGGAGCCAGGGCACTTGTCTTGCAATAATGACATTATGCAGGTGTAAACCTCAGCACACAAAGTCACCCCCACGCTGTCCACAATACTACGTCTGTCCTACTTCCGCGGACCCCCTGTCCTGCGGGGAGCAGTCTAAACCCTGTGATGGTGCAGTGCACTAAAATAGCCACGACAGATGACGTGAAGTGAAAGTCTGTGAGGTCGATCAGCTGTCACAGATGCTTTAAGTCTGGCTGGTTTTTGCGGAGTCTGAAAACTAATAATTACAATAAAGCAAACAAAATGTAAAGGATTCATCTGCTTTCACTGCTCTCTCCACCAGTCTCACACACACACACACATTACGCAAACCCCCACAGGCTGAGCAGAGTGTGTCGTGAGCCGATGCCGTGGAAACAGCAGCGTAGCCTATAAAGCACAAAGAGAACAGACTGACAGGTTGAGTGTCGAGGCTCACCTGAGCACCAAGCCTCTCTGGATGCTGGTCTTCATCTTCTCCGTCAGATGCTCCACGTTGGCCTGAAAGCACAGAGCGAAGCCTCGCATCAAAGCTGAGCGACCTGAAACCTGCACAGGCAGCCGCAAGCCACACGCCTCCGTCTCATCGCTCCCCGCACATGGAGAAGCACTGGGGGGGGGGGGCATTCGCGCCACCAGGGGGCGCCAGATTTACTGCTCCTAACAGCATCAGAGCAGCCACACATTTTCTCTTTCCTCTTTTCTAATAATCTCGGGCTGTATTTAAGATGTAACATGTAGCTTTTCCACACTGAAATGCTAAAAAAATGACACAACCTTTGTTACATATTTCTTCATGGTGTGCACTTAAATTATTCCAAATGTCCAGAGAAATCTAAACTTTTTAGTCGGACTGAGGAAGGACGAGGACGAACGTGACTAAACGTAAAGTGATCAAAACTTTACAACATCAGATTTTCATCAGCAGTGGTGGTCGTTTAACAGTAAAGACAACATTTCCCATGATGCCACGCTGCTCTCTGCACTCTTAACAAAACACAATCATTATTTTACTACCAACCAAATGAAATTAAAAATTCATCTCGTGTTGCCACTTAATGATGTATTGATGGTTTATTATTTGTCCAAAGTGGGTCACGGAGGCCAATAAAATAAGAATAATAATAATAAAAAAAACAACTAATAAAAGCCATCAAAATAACATTAACCTCTAAAAAACTTTCACCAGACTCAAAATGATCACAAGCTGAAGTAAAATCAGGAAGCTCGTGTGCACTTGACAGTCAGCTGGAAGGTGAGCTTACACACACGTTAATCTGCCACGGTGACCGACCTGCTGTGTCCTGTCGGGATGAGTGACGCGGCTCACGGCTTATTAATGAGCTGTCATGATGTGGGTCACCTGCAGGGGGCGGCGCTGAGCTGCTCCAGCAGGGCCGCAGATGCTGAAACAAAAAGGTGCGTGACGGGATTTGTCCTCACCTGCAGGTCGCGGATGTCAAACGGCTCCTCGTAGATGTAGACGGTGTCGGCGCCCGCAGCCAGACCGCCCACGGTGGCCAGGTAGCCGCAGTAGCCCCCCATGGTCTCAATGATGAAGACCCGCCGCTTGGTGCCACTGGCCGACTGCTTGATTCGATCGCACGTCTGAGTCCCACACACACACACACACACACACACACACACAAAGTTATCACCGCTTCTTCTCACCACGTGCAACAGCTAAGCACGAGCGCTAAAGCAGAGCTGGAAATGATCTGCAAGTGAAAACGCGAACATTTGCTGGCTTCAGTCTCTCAAATGTGGGGATTTTCTGTTGAACATTTTGGCCTCAAACTGTACGCGGCTGCATGAGGTGGGAAAGCTGCCGTTAACGGAGGATGAAGCCCGCGGACTGAACCCTGTGATCGGCTGCAGCTCTGCTTCGGTCAGCACAGGACGAGTCAGGTGAGACTCTGGTGACGCACAGGTTAACTCTGACGCGCAAACGGTTCTGTTTGTGACGACGTAAACTATCCATCGTTTACTTTGTTTTCCAGCAAAATAAGTTTAAATGCAAGCAGTCGTCCCTTTAACCTGCACTGACGCTCGTTAACTTGAAGCTCAGTATATTCGGGCTTTTATTTGTTTAATACTGGGCTTGTGTTTCCGGTTTCGACGACAAAAGTTTAACTTGCTAACATCCAGCCCACACTTAAGTCGTTGCGGGTCATGAAAAACTTGAGGGGTTAATACTTCCTCTGTAAAGCCTGTCAGGCCGCACGCCGGGCTGCACTCTCCCAACAGCCAATATTTTCACAACAAAAGCATCCTTGTAGCTCGAAGCTTTAACAACAAGGAGGCGATTTGAACTCGAGTTAACCTGTGCGCTCAGCTGCAGGTGGGTGAGGTCTGCCACGTCACAACAGCATCCAGACTTCACCCTTCCTACAGTGACTTATGGGGACATTCAGAGTGCATTATGACACATTCATAAGGCTTCATGACTACACCCACGAACACACTTTGTGATGCACTCCTCACAACTCAAACAGCATCACGGACTTTACCAGCAGGAGGAGGAGGAGGAGGTTTTCACAGGAAGTCATCAGTCACAGCGTGGTCTTCTGTGTACTCACAGGCCGACTGGCGTTTGACTTCTGTCTGCTCATACGTCGACCTGCCTTACTGTTTGTTTGTAGCTGCCAAAGGTCTCGTGACCCCTCAGAATTCAAACTTAAAGGAGAGAACTGTATGACTGAAAACTAAAAGTATTTTAAATACAAGCGCTGCCACATCAGGTCAACATGAGGACGCACTTTGGTTTGGATATTCAGGGACAATCTGCTGACAATTCCTCAAATTGTGTTTGTTTTCCTCGCTTATCTGCGACTTCCTTTTCATTCACTCACTCTGTGTCTCATTCACTTCCCTGACGTTTTTCTCACAAAGAGCACTTTGTGACGACAGCAGTCACACCAGGTGACTTCGGCCTTCTGACTGTGCGTCTGCATTCACATCAGTGGTTACCTGACTCAGTAGCTGACTTTGTCACATCATTTGTTGTCATGATTGAGCAGGTGACAGTGTGGAATACCTCCAGCTGTTACGGTGTTTGCTCTGGCCGGGGCCCTTACCTCCACGATGGCGTTGAGGGACGTGTCAGCGCCGATACTGAGGTCGGTGCCGGGCACATTGTTACTAATGGTGGCAGGCAGCATGCACATCGGGATGCAAAGCTCTTCGAAGTCGGCCCGGGCCTCGTACAGCTGCAGCAGGGACTCAAAGGCCTGATGGTGGTGGCCGTAATATGACGTTAGACCACCAGGGGGCACAGTGCATACCTGACACCCTGTCAGTGTTTCTACAGGCTGCTTCATGGCGCTCAGTGGCTCTCCTGGCTTGCATCCTTTGTTGCCGTGGCAACTGACATGTGCTAATAGTTTACAGGATGTAATATGTATTCATTTTCTTATAAAGTTCACTATTTGTGCAGTCAATGAGCAAGAAATCAAAGCATTTTTCCATAACGCGCAGGAACAGACTTTGCTGTCCCACAGAAAGCAAAATGTTCAAAGACTGAACATTTTTTTAATATTAACATTATCATCTTGGAGCTGTTTGACAAACATCTGCAGAACCTTCTTTATACTCAACAAGATTTGAAAAGTTAAGTTTGAGTGCGAGTTCAGCCTTTAGCCGTCAGCAACTGAAGGATACAAGTGCAGGAAAAATCATGAGCCCATGAAGACGCAGCTCTGTAACATGAGAGTGTGAGAGTGTGTGTGTGTGTGTGCTGCTGGTTGGCTCTCTCCAGGTGACGGGGGCTTTGGCTTCCTATTGGTTGAGAGGAGATGGCGTGGCGGGAGGAGGGGTAACCCTGGCTGACATGTAACGGTGTTGACGCGAGACAGAGATTGCGGTGGGACTCCTGAGGCCCTCAGCCAAGTTTCCTTTTATGTGCAAGAAGCAAAGGGCTTTGTCCCCCCCCCTTTTCATTTTAAATCAGGCATGCAGGAGGCCTGTCCTGGTTCAAAACGGGACTAAAATGTGGACTCGCCCACACATCATGCACACTTACAGTCGAAGCCTCCCTGTTGTGTTGAACCAGATGGCCGTCCAGTCCATCTGCTGTTTCCCAAACAAACACAGAACACGGCAGGGCCACGCGCCAAAAACATGCCACAACACGTCACTGCATGCCCGAACACTCACCTGGGACCCCCGCCGACCAGCTCGCCTCCAACGGCATCCGGCAGAAAGAGTTTTCTGCTGTGTCGGATGCTGCTCATCGCTTTCTACAGTTTGATGAAACTGTGACTGCAACTTTCACCTCAATAAACTTAATAACTAACTAAACTCAGCTGTAACTGAAGAATATTTTTAAAAATGTCTTGAGGCCAGTATGCCGGACTGTCTCGTGTTGTGTGCCACTTGTCTCCAACATTACGATGTGCTTTTGTTTATGTGAAAGCAGAAGGTGAATCGTGTACATTGTGGTTGGATGTTCCTGCCTGCAGGTTTGCTTGTTGAGCGCGAGGCTGCTGGTGTTTACACAGAAAATACTGAAGCCCACTGACACTTTGCAGCACTCGTCCTCAAACTTCTTCTCTTCTCTCCTGCATCCCTTTGACCTGAAATACTTATTCTGTCAGCATCATGTGGTCCTCAGTTTCTCAACTTAAATAAAGTCGTGTTTCTGATTGTTAACGCGAGGCTGCGAGCTGTCGGTCAGAGAGGCCCCAGGCTCTGACTGGCTGGGCGGTGTGTGTTTGTTAGGTTTGGCTACAAACACACACACACACTCTACCTGAGCCAGCTGCACTTACATCAGTAATGGCATTCAGAGCGGTGTCTGAGCCAATGCTGAGGTCTGAGCCAGGTATATTGTTGGACACGGTGGCGGGCACCATAACCATGGGCACACAGAACTCGTCGTATTTGTCCCGCGCAGAAGAAAGTTCCAGTAATCCCACGTAGGCCTGCAGCAGTGAGAGCCAGCGTCTCATTGGTTGTTGTCAACGAGGCACAGACAAGGGGAATGAGGTGTGGGAGAGACGTGAAGACGCCCAATGACAGGGCAGAGTGGACACGAGGACAAGATCATGGTGGGAGGAGCCTGAAAGTCGCTCTCAGTCCAACTTCCACGCTGCATGCTATTAGTACACGTTATCTGCTATAATGTACATCATTTATAAAGCAAGCTATTTTTGCAGTCAGTATACAAGAAATCAATAGGGCTAAAGCTGCAGTAATTAAGTTTTGGCCCATAAATGACAAATCATAAATGTAGGGGGACATGAACTTGGGGGGTGGGAGGTGGAGCTCATGGGTAATGCAGCAGGTGGATCGGAGACAGCAATGGTGGGTGGGACAGACAAAGGGCTGGGAGGAGGGCACTGACGACGCCAAGGGGAGAGAGCCAGACCAATCACGACTGACAGCGAGACACACACAGGAAGTTGAAGAGAGAGACAGAGAGGGAGACAGTATTCACGTTCAGGCCGAGCTGCCAAAGTCAAACACGCCTCACGCAAGACGTCTACTGCACTTTTCTGATGAGTGTTAAATCCGTATTTTGGTTAAGGTCACTTTTCCGACTCTAATGGAGACGTCACGTTTTTGTCGAGGTTTGGCTTTGCAGCTTGGCCATGAGGTGATCACCACATGTGGACAGAGGAGGAGAGAGCCCACAACATTTAAATGTGTCTCAACTGACGTCTAACTATAAGACATGTTTTTCAAATAGAAGAGTCATTCAGGACAACAGTGAAATGAAGTCAACCAGGTTAAACAACACAATACAAACACTAGGAGGAGAGAGCACTTCCTGTCAGGTACAGCAAGGCTGAGCGGCGAAAATAATTCAAATTCATCAGATTACTCAGAGATTCAGCTTTTACATGCTTATTAGTAGCTTTTCTTGAAATATAACAGTCAGAATGATATACATGTCTACACTTAAACTGTCACAAAAGGGTCAAATAAGGAAAACATGTTCTACAGGGTAAAATATTGTGAAAAAAACATCAGGTACATACCTCAAATCCTCCGATGACCAGCAGAGCGTTGATGTTATGGATCCTAAGCTGCTCGGCAATCTCCTCCAGGTGTTTACCTGGAAGAGTTCTAGCATGCGGAAAGCAGTCATATTAAACCACTAAAGCTAATGCAAAGAAACCAGACGTGCGTACAGGAATTCAGTCGCCGTAAACGTCCACAGTGCTGACGTTTTCCATTTTCACGTCAACCTACCGCTTTGTTCCGAGCAGGGATCCTCCTTGGCCGGTCCAGCCACCCACATCTCCCCATTTGATCTCCTTGATCTGATTTGAAACAGAAAAGACATTTTCATCATTTTTGACTGAAATTACTTCACTTGGGAGGAGAATGAGACTCTGATAACGGAGCGTTTACAAAGTGACACCGGCGGCGACCTCAGCCTTTAAGGGTCACTGGAACTGGTAGGATCTTGTTAAAGTCACACCGCATGATGTTCTCTCAGCTGGTTATCGTACAGTGGAAGCCCTACACGGTGTCAGATCCACAGAGCTCAGCGTCAACAGATCTCTCTGGATCTGCTCCCTGGCAGAGGAGGCGGTCCGTTGAAAACGTGATAAGTGCTCTGGATTATCCAGACAAACGGGGACTCTGACTGTGGAACAAAACGATGCAGCTGGACTTTTCTAATCAAGTTTTTTCAATGCGTTAAGCACCACAAACAAACTGCCACTCAAATCCTTTGTTACTGCGTGCTGCTGTGCTGGCGTGGCCACGTTTAACCGGCAGCTCTCCTTCGTAATCAGTGAATCAGTGTCCTACTTAGCTCGGGGTTTTAGCCCGGGATCACGGCTTCACTTTTCAATCAAGTCTGATCCTTCCATGTGACAACTCGCCTCGGGACTTCATCGCTTTCAGCAAGTCACCGCTCCTCTCTGCACGGCGGACAAAGGGTGTGTGTGAACGTGTGTGTGTGTGTGTGTGTGTGTGTGTGTGTTGTACAGCTTCTGGGGGAGTGGAGTAATTGGCTTACAGTAAGTAGTTTCAGCTGTTTATCTGAACACTCTTAATTGTTATCAGTGTGGCGAGTGCAGCAGGGAGGGAGGAGAGCGACTGCACCGCCACTTCCTGCTCCCTGCTATTGGTCAGTCAAGTCACTATGACCTCCAAGGAATGTTGCTCACCCTTATTGTTCACTCTTCACTGCAGGCACTAGTAGCTTTATGCTGTGCACTGTGCACCGTGAGCAGAATTTGGACTTTCTGGATCAGCTGATGTAATTAAAGACATTCACGACACAGAGTGGAGCAGAAGGAGACCCGGCTCTTATGTGAGGCGACATGTCGCGCTCTGTACGTACGATGCATCCCGTTCACTCTTACCTGGCCTCTGTACAAGCCCTCGAAGCCGTCGTTGACAGCAAACATTTTGTGGCCTTCAGCGATTCCCACTCTGATAGCAGAACGCACGGCGGCGTTCATCCCTGCCGCCGGGGCGCCGACATTCAACACCGCCACGTTAAAGGAGCTCTGCGGGAGAAAGAGAGCAGCCGTCACACACACACACACACACACAGAGCACACACATTAAGCACTGGCCCTTGTAAACAGTATGGCCTTATGCTGAAACACCCTCAAGCTTTGTCACATCTTTCAGAACATCTTCACAGCTCACAGTCAGTGTGCAACCACAGCATGTACGATGCTTGTTGTGCAGAAGATGGTATATCAGCAGCCTTTTATTTTGTTTTTTACTTACAACCACCACTGAATAATATTACACATGGAGACTAACTGCTGTCCGTGTCTGCCAGGACAGCTCGTCTGCACTGCCTGATAATACCATCCACGTCTCAGTGAGTGCTGAGGAGCAGAGCAGCAGGCAAAAGGTCGCCTCGCATGCAGGAAGCCACATGCTGCTAAAAGACGCCGTGAAGCAGCGGCTGCCGTTTCATCAGCGAGCGACGGTCAAATGCAAACTTTCACTCGCTATGCAAAGTTTTAAAGACCCTCCGTGCCACCTGTTGCTGAGTGTAAAATATTTTAGGGCACAATCCAAAGCTGCTGCACTTTCAACTCTTAAAAGCAGCCAGTGTTTCAGCTGAAGCCTGTGAAGTTGTGTGTACCAACAGCTGCACACGAGCCTCATACACTCAGCGTCAAAGGCCTCATCGGTGGCTGCTGTGTAAAAGTGGAGTCAAAGGTGAACTGGGAGGCCATTCAGTGTTTTCCTCCCACAAGCCTTTAGCGGGATAACTGAGGATTAGACAACATGAAAACGATATGGAAGAGCTCAAAATGAACAGGCGCCAAACGCTCAGCTACACAGCAGTATCTAATTTATAACCCCAGGTTCAGCGAGAAGGTTTGTGTCAGTATGTTTGAGTTCCATAAGCTAATTTACTTTTCTGAATCAGAGCTGAAGAACTCAGCTGCTTGCATTGGACAACAATATGGACGCTTCTCTTCACAGCTACAAAACACGACCAGAGTCTATAGAAGGCGTCAGGAGTCATGAAAGGAAAGCGTCTCCAAAATCAGCTAAAACTCATCCAATTCTTTGACTGATGTGGACACATTAACGTCACTGGGTTGTGCAGTTTTTCCACAACATTATCATTAGTTTCTGCTGCACCTTCATAACAGCTTTACAGCTGAATCCACTATGAGTTATTTAAAGCTCTCCAAATGCAGTCCCAGCTTAAATTTTAGCGTACACTGACCGCTCTTAACAGAGATAGCACGGAGCCTGTCCAGTTTGAGTTGTAAGCAAAGACGCTCGTGGCCTTTAAATCAACCTGTGAGGTTGACTGCTTCAGGTTCACTTGAAGCAGATCACAGCCGACGCTGCGATTGTCCTTGACAGCTGGTGAGACGCCGTCATGAGGTACTACAGCAACCCTTTGCAAGTCTAAACTTCTACTTCTAAGCAGAGCCATGAAGAAATAAGCAAAGACAGACAGGGTGACAGATGATGAGCGCTGACGCTGTCATTCTGGCCCGAGTTACAAACAGTGAAGCGGCCTCAGAAGTTTAGAACCAAAAATCCGCTCATTTTTATGTGCACTTTATTTATACATAGATGCTCTAAATCATGCTCTGTATTATATCTTTATTTCAGCAAAGTGAATGAGAAGGACCAACAGACAGGTGTGAACCAATCACTGAGAAGCTCGCCTGCTCTGTGAACTAAGCCTGCAGAAGCTTCAGAAGCTGACCTAGAGCCTGTCCAGCTGCAGCCTCACTACTCATCACATACATTGATCTGCTCTTCATCGCCTGCCTCCTCCTCCTCTCTCCCCTCAGGACAGACACAGAAAAAACAGACACCGTTAATGTCACAGCACCCACAAGGGACCCGACCAGGAAGTACCTTACGCTACCGTACAAACCGCAGAGCCACTGGCGGAGAGACACCTTAGAAGGATTAAAACTGTGTTAATCTTATTGATTTGATGTAATCTCTGTTGGTTTGTTTGTTATTATCATTTAGCTGTCAGGGTACTTACATTTGGAAGTTCAGAATCTGCTTTCCGATAGGACAGGAGCCTGTAGGTGGTCAGGTTGTTTTCAAAGCTCCTGCACACAACAGATGCAGCATGAAAAACTTTCGAGTCAATCAGAACTCAGTGCAAACACAGTGAAACCAGTGCCACATCTGGAATCTGTGAAGAAACTGGCGTTCAGAACGAACTGGCGGGAAAAGAAAAATCACGTCTTGCACTTTTTGTGTTGACATGATTCTGTGCTGCTTTCTCTTATCAACACGTGTCAGGTTTATGATCAAGTCAGAGTAGCAGAAGTTAACAATTACCTGCCACGCAGTCTCACTGCATCTTCAAACTTCTTCTCGTCCATGGCCTTCTGCACCTCTTGGGTCTGACGACAAAACAACAGAACTTCCTCATCATCGATAGCAGGCTGACGTGACTTTCGTCTTTCTTGCTGTGCTTCTCTTTGTGTTTGAGTGTGTTTCATGCTGTCCTGTCTGTCTTGCAGGTAAACGGTGGGTGGGGGCAAAATGATCTCAGGCAGAGCTGCACCTCACCTCCACCTCACTCCTCTTCAGCCAAATGAAGGCGACTAGTTTCCTAGATGTCTGAATTCTTCATATGTTTGTAAGCTCTGCTGCACTTATCGACTACTTGATCCATCGTCGAATTGACTTAATTGTGTGAGCTTGAATTGACTTTTATTTAACTGCTTTACGCCGACTGACTTGTGAGGTTCATTAAAGTCAGTGTTGGACAGTGTTGGACTCCTGTTGCTGTCGGTGTCTCAGCTTGTTTTGGACACATGTCAGAGTCACAACAACACATTCACATTTGGGGCTTTAGTGCTACTGCTGCTTACTTCAGGTGCCACCACCCACCAAAGGAAGAGCAATCTGCTTTTCTGTACACACGTGCTCTCTGCAACGTGCACACACACACACCAACACACACACTCTCTTACCATCTGGACACACTCCATAAGCGGCAGTCGAACAGCCTGGTTTCCGACCAGAGACACAACGCAGGCCGGCGTGCTGGCAGAGGCCTCCAGCAGCGCCAGCACCGCCTCCACGCCCATACGACTGGCCTGCGAAAAGGTCACACGTCATGTCAGGGTCAGCGCTGGGCAGCAGGACGCCTGCTGCATCAGTAAATGACCACGTTATGGTTTGTTGGAGGCTTGATGCGTCGGACGAGGACAATATCATTTTGATTTGCCCAAAATTAGAAGGAACTTCACATTCAAATATTTATAAGTTTAAGACGTATTAAAGATAATGTGACTCACTAGGATCCTGTCGAAGGCAGAGGGGGTCCCGCCTCTCTGCACGTGACCCAAGATGGTGACCCTGGTGTCAAAACCCAGGCAGCGCACCACCAGCTGGATATGGAGGGAGAGTGAAGTGAAATGATGGTGAGAATGAATATGGGAAATTAGTACAATAATGTTCTGTAAAATCTACTATACTCACTCTCACTTACACAAAAACACAACTGAACTATTCAATGTAGCAATAACACAACATTCGCTCCCTGTAACATATCATAGCATCCGGAAATGAAACAATCTTAAGAAAATGCAGAAATATGAGAGACCATGCAAGTGTCAAACATCACAAAAACACAAAAAACAGAGGGAAAACTCATGCAAAACATCTCCTGTCGTGTCAGCACCTGCCAAATGACGTGCGTGCAGATGTAGAACTAAGGGTGCAGCAGGAGGTGTGCGGGGAAAGAAACTTGACGAAAGCATGCAAAAAGTGTGAAAAGTCAACATGATGACGACACAGAAAGGACTGAACGAAAGCGAGAAAGGATCCATGCTCCTGAAGGAAGAGTCTGTGGCTCTGGGACTTGACCAGGCTTCTCCGCCATACTTACATCCTTGATATAATCAGGAGTTATTTGCTTGTTGTGGCAATCTATGGCCCCCTCAGCTACAATAATAATGTTCAGCCTTTTCTTATCGGCACGGTTCTGGAGGGATACAGAAGCAGAATCGTTTGAAAACAGGACAGGAAACGTTTTGCACTGACAGAAGCTGGATCCAGTGACGATCAGCTGATGAACCTGGCGTTCTGACACCAAGCTGGTTGTCCTTCTGCAGGCACTTGTTACTCTGTGGAAGAAGTTTCATGTTCATAGCCACCTGGACCAGTCGGTGCAGCATCGGTGCGGTGCGGCGCATGCTAGCATCGCAGACAGACTGCAGGCTAAATTAACCAGAACATCCAAAGGACCTCCAGCACATATTTCTAATAGCATTTTAGACCAAAGTATTAGTTTTCATTTTAAACATTTTTTAACTGTCAAGTTTAGTGGCGTCCAGTGATGTTTCTCACCAAAAGCCAGCAGCTGGTGAAGTGTGTCCAGCTGAGCTAAGAAGTCCTCCAAATGTTAGTGAACATTTACCAACCCAACTAGATGCTACACATTTTTAGTTTTAATCATCACTGGTCTCAGATCAGTGTCTCCTGTCTGAGAGATGACTTCCTGTCTGACAGCTGAACGCTGGCAAAAGTTTCTGAACCAGCTCAGTCACGACAAGAAGAAACTCTCACCGACGTCTGTTTTTCAGACAAGCTGAGCCGTTGATCCAGCTTCCGGTTTCCCCTCTGCATGGGTCTCAAACTGCGCTCTACTCACATCCTTCACAAACTGTGACGTAATTGGTTGTCCTTGTCTGTCGATGGCTCCTTCAGCAACTATGATAATGTTCAACCTGGAACCTCGAGATCGGCTCTGGACGATAACAAGCACACTCAACATGATGATGCACAAGATGTATCCTTAGCAGATAAATGTACCAGTGTTCCCCCGACAAATGTTTTTGTGACGCATCCCACCCGGGACGCAGACCGGAAGTTGCGGGAGGCAAACTGCAAACAGCTTCATTGGCCTTTTGGGTAACGTTTAGGCTACAAGCCAGTCAGCCTACCATCACGTTTAATAAAAGTGACTGATGATTGAAACATTTGGCGTTGATATTAGCGGTCATTTTATTAGCCGAAAACATCAGCATCACGTAGGCTATTGCTAGGCTAATTCTGACATGGAGATGCTTGGACTGTTCGACTCTTAAAGAGGGATACATTGGCAAACACGCACTTTGATGGCCAATTTCCGCAGGTTAAAGTTGCTTCTCTAACACGGGAGAGCCTGCCTAAAACAGGGATTGAAAACCGGTGGGCCAAAGTCAACTAAATCTCGTACATAATTAAATTATCAGCAGGCTAAATGTAGCAGCAATGCAAGTTCACCTACCGAAGTGTGACGACTTGATTAATCAACTGCCCTCACAACTTGTGACGTTTCTGCAAGGATAATTTTTACAGAAGGGCTTCTCCAGAAGCGCAGTGTCTTAAAAACTGCCTCGGCTTTGTCTTTTGTCCATTAGTCCTGTCCATTAGTCCCCTCATGACGCAAGACGCCGTGCGAACAAGCTACCTGTCAACGATATGCGTGGCGCTTGACTGGGAGGCCAGCGTGTGACACGGCAGCCGGGGCTTTGTAGCCACGTGACGTTTGTGTACTCGATATCTCCATAAATCAATATAAACATTCATATATATGATGCATGTGTTTCAAGAAGCCCAGGAAGATCGGCTGCAGTGACAACAGCTGCAGTCTTTGTAGATAATGATGTTTTCCAATGTTCTAAATGTGGACTATTCAGTGCTGGCTAAACATCTGCAGTCTGCGTTACATTAATGTGCAGATATAAAAAGTGTGTGTGTGTGTGTGTGTGTGTGTGTGTGTGTGTTACCTCAGACAGTTTCTGACACATGTTGTCCTCCCAGCCATCTTCAGGAGGCATTTCTGGGATAAACACCCAGTCTGCTCCGCATGCCAGGGCACTGACCAGGGCCAGGTATCTGCACACACACACACACACACACACACACACACACACACATTTCATCTACACTGCCCGGACAGACTATTGGCCAACACACTCATGCGTGCCTCACTTGCACAAAGCCGTGATGCATTCAAAGTGCCTACCCGCAGTGCCGGCCCATGACCTCCAGCACAAATGTCCTCTGGTGGCTGGAAATAAACAGAGAAAAGCATGAGGAAAGTCAGAAACAAGGAAAAGCTCTCATCAGTGGATCCCAGTGGACTGACGGACTCACTGAACCCTGCATCCTGGACTTGATTTAAGAAGGACAAGCGGAGGCTGCAGGTGCACCTGTGAACTGAATACTGACTGACTAGCTAACCTGCTGGAGGGGATTCGGCGGCCTCGGGATTTGCTCACCTCTGAGCGGTGGTCATGATGGCGTCCACCACCTCGATGATCCTGTGCAGCGCCGAGTCGGTGCCGATGGTCATGTCGGTGCCGCAGAAGTCGTTGTCGATGGAGCCGACCATGCCGACGATGTGGAGCGCCGAGTTACTGCGAGCCGCGTCCTCGCTGATCAGTCCTGAGGAAGCACGAGAGGGCGGCAGGTGAGATCCCCTTCACGCCTGTAAGGTCGGAGCGGTTCGGGGCAGCGAGCGCTCACCTTGCTGGAGGAGCTCGTCCAGCAGGCCGCTCCACTCCTCTCTGAACAGGTTGGCCCCCGTCAGGCTGCCGTCTCCACCGATCACGCACAGGTTGGTGATGCCACGCTGCACCAGGTTGTGTGCGGCCCTCAGGCGGCCCTCGTGGGTACGGAACTCCTTACAGCGGGCGCTGCCGATGACTGTGCCACCCTGAGGCAAACACACATGACCATCTGAAATCCCAGTATTCTGCGTTTGAGCTGCTCCTCTGCTGGCTCTGTTTGTACGTCAGGGGTCCTGCAGCCTTTTAAGAGTAAAATTCAAGCACTTTCAAGGTAACTGAACCAAAAATGAACGGACTCTCAAAGCCTTAATTTCACCTTTTCACCAGGACATCAGGATCGTTTCAAACATTTAAAGATTTTTGGTGAACGTGAGTGATTGTGTAGCTGAAAATGTGTTGAAAATCAAACATTTTTCAGGGAGTTTATTCAATTTCAAGCATATTTACAACCCTGAAAACTTAACTTTTCAAACTAAGCATCTAACGAACCTTCAAGACTTTGTGCAGAGCCTTTATTCTGCTGTTGCCTTAAAGTGAAAAAATAATTCAAATCATGATCACACTCTGAGATTATCTATTCTTTGTAATATTCTGGTCAGTCTCTTTATGGCCACATGGCTTCTTACTTCTCACTGTTGCACTGAATGTAATTCAGTTTAGACAGTGAAGGTCTGACTGTGACAGACACTGAAAACTGAAAAGGTCTGATTCGGTTACAGACTCATTTGGTCCAAAGCTAAAGGCCGCTGAGTCCTCCTGATGATCATCACAGCAGATGTTCTACAGCACACGGTCGAGTCCTTTAATGACGGCTGAACTGAAGGGTTTTACACAGCAGAGGAGGAAACAGTTTTATTTCAACCTGAAGCCACTTTGGGAAGCTCTGCTCACCACTTGCAACATGCTGGAGACGCTTTCCCACGTCGCCTCTTTGATGTTGTCTCCACCGTCCACCATCCCCTGGTAGCCCTGCGAGGACAAACGAACGTTAAAAAAGGTCCAGTGGAAGCTTCATTGACATAAATTCAATTCAGGAAAGAGTTTTTTCTACAATATCAGCCTGCGTGACCTCACGCACATCCAGCTTCAACAGAACGAAGCTCCTGCAGCTGCTGGCACAAACCTGATGTTTAATGTCAGCTGGGAAATTGAAATGAAAATTGAAATGAAATGAGCTCTTTGTGTCCGCTGGCTCTGTGGCGCAATGGACAGCGCGTTGGACTTCTAGTCAAGCACTTGAGATGTGATTCAAAGGTTGTGGGTTCGAGTCCCACCAGAGTCGGTTTTGTGCAGGAGGGCTTACATGATTAATCAATCACTTGTCAATGTGGACATGTGCTGCTGACCAACATGGAGACCGTCTCATTTCCAAATGCTCGTAATCAAACCAGGACGAGAAAGTAAAGAAAACACTTTGGTGTGGCTACTTGAGCTTTTTTTTTTTAGCTAAAAACCACCAACCAAAACAAAAGCACGGCGGCACTCTGCTGTCTTTACTCACAGCCCAGTGGTTATCCGACTGATGGAGATGACAGTGCAGACAGTGAAGGATGAAGCCTGCCCCCGGTAATCCACTTATATCCACACTGAGACCAGGCTGCCTCTCTGTGTCCCGTCACTGCCTTTAGCCACGTCAAGCACATTCAAATACACCCTCAGACACTCGATATCGAGCAAGCGTCAGGAAACTGAGCACAGCTTTGCTTTTCTGATGTTAAAGCACTGTGATCTTTAGACAAGGCAGTTTTCCTCCATTCACTGCATATAAGAAGGAGGTGTGAGTTGACTTTGACTTCAGACATTCCCGTTCCTTCTCTACCCCGAGGTTATAAATAGAAATGGATCCTATAGGGAGTTTAAATAGTTGAGCAGAAAGTATTTTCCTCTGGGGACGGTGGAGAAATCAAGCCAGCAGAAAACATGACAGGAAGGCCGAAGAGAAAGGAAATCAGCGAACAAACTCACAGGTTGCATAAGCTTCTTTAAATTCACCTCAGGAGAAAAACCTCTGCCTGACTGCCTCAGGTGTGCTGGCTCAGTGGCACAGAGGACATGTCTGTTTAGGCTGTGATTCAAAGGCTGTGGGTTCAAGCCCTGCCGGAGAGGCTTATAAACAGGCTGTTGATATGATTAATGAAGCTGTATATTTTACATGCAGGAAGGCAGGAAAGTGAGATGTCACTGGAAACGCACGAGGAGACAGGTGTGAGCTGCCGGACTTAAAGGCGTGCACATGAGCCACCAGATGAGATCAGCTTTGGACTCTGAGTCGTCATGAGTCATGCCTCACCTCGTGGATGAAGTAGACCTTTGCTCCCACGTAGATGCCCATCCTGACGACGGCCCGGACTGCCGCATTCATACCTGGAAGAAGCCAGAGGAGGTTTAGTGGCGTACAGACAGGTGGACGTGATTCAGAGCACGTCTCAGACTCCACTAATGGTTGCATCAGTGACCTCAGCATAAGACCATTCTCACCAGCACACAAATAACTGTTTGTTTACATCCAGCTATTCAGTGAACCTCAAACTGATTTTCAATACGTTCTTAAAAGGACAAGTATCTGCTAGACATTACGAAAGAAGCTGCTTCTGATCATTAAGAAATTACATTTTTCTTTACCGAGAAAAGATTAGCAGATAATAAAGTAAAGGCTGACAGACAGAGAAGCAGGGAGCGTCAGAAGCCGGACAGAGCAGCGGACGGCAGGAGACGCATGGAGGTCAAAGAGAGCGAGACAGACAGCGAGAAGGGGGACAAAAGTGTCCCGGAGGATCTTGTGCCAAAACACAGAAGCACTTAGTGAAATTAGAAACAGAACAGACTGTAAGTCTTAGGCCTGAAAATCGATTGTTTTTCAGAAGCAGACGGCTGACACCCGCACGGTGCTGACGTGTTCATCTAAAAAAGTATTCGATGTTCAGCTGGCCGAGAGATGTTGGACCAATCAGGAGCGGCGCTCAGCTGTCAGTCGTGATGTTTCAGCCGGTTTAGCACCATGTCTTTTATCCAGTCACGCGTTTGACAAAGTGGGGAGTCTCGGCCCGTCCTCGAGCCTTTTCAGGAAACCCCATTCAGACCCGATCGTGACCAGTGATCCCGTTCACCTGTGGAAGGCTCCAAACGGCGTCACACCTGTCCCAGTCTGTTGTTGTCCCTGTCTCAACTGGTCTGAAACAAGCTGCTGCCGTCACATTCAGACTGAGCACATATTTACAAAAGCCAGTGCTGATGAGGATGAGCATTAAACACATTGTCTTTGTATTGTCAGGTTTAGCAAACGGTCACATTCTGCTTTGCTGTGCTACATGAAGCTGACTGATGCTGTCTGCGAGCAGCAGGCACCAGCTGGCCCTCACAGCCATCAGGCCTTCAAACCGGCCGTCCCAATCACAGGTCCTGGTCTGCACAAAGCGCAGATGGAGCCAGAGCGGCCCGGACCACAGCTCTGACAAACACTCCTTATTCAACTCTGTCGGGTCGGCGCTGCAGCATATTAAAGCATGGGTCACTCTGCAACATGAAACACTCTACAACGTGTCTGAACCATGACAGAGGATAAAGTGTTTGTTTACGCCAGGCTCTCACCTTCAGCAGACCTCAGCATTCGGCGTGAACAGCTGGAATCTCAACACAGAGTAAGAAGTCATCGTGGACGAATGGCATTTTACCATTTTCAATCCTATGGATCTGTTTTGCATTTATATACCGTATTTTTTTACTAATGTGTTGTCACTGGTTACATCTCTGTGAGGTGGGGAGGAGGGGAAACACAGGAGGATGGTGAGCTCGTGTTGCTAAGAGACCAGGACGGTGCTGATTGGTCGAAGGGCATCCGTGTGATCACGTGAAAAGGCTTTGAGTTGGACAACATGCTTACTGAGTTTAACAAACAAACAAGACAACAAATGAGTGGAGCGACTTAAATAAAAACAAAAGAGGGTCGTTAACGTTCCTGTAAAAGTACTCAGTAAATCAGAAATCAGTTCCACGAGACTCAAAGTTGTTTCTGTTAAACTGCCCTGCATTTTAAAACCAGGAGGTGTAGTTCAGCAGACGGTTTCATCTTCTCTGTGGCTTTTAGGAATGACAAACTTTAAACAAACGCAAATGAGTGTCATTAAAGAATCCCCACACTGATATGTACATGGGACTAGTTTATATAGGGCTTTATGTATGTTGTCCTATGTCAGGTTCAAGGGGCTTCTTAAGCTTCTTAAATGTTTGCTGCTTTTATTTACAGTCAGTGAAGAGTCTTTGGGCTTTGAACGTCACTTCTGTCACGTCATTTTTCACATTTTTGACATTTTATAAACGAAGATTAATGGACTGATAATATAGAATAAAAAAGAAAAAGTAATAACTGTTAGCTGCAGCCCTAAAACTCCCTGCTGAAGAAAACGTGACTGACTCCAAACGCAGCAGCAGCCAGTTGTTGTTGTTGTTGTTGTTGTTTTTGTTTTGAATGAGAGACATTCAGCAGAGGCGTGTTTGTGCATCGTTTTCAGCTTCAGTCAAATCTCAGATGCGTCCAGGAAAAGAAAACACGCTGATAACAACCAGCTAACAGCTGAGACTGAGAATCAGCACATCTCAACACGTCGGCCCGCCGGCACGCGCTGTTACGTAAGGGCCAACAATAGCTGCGCTTTACCTGTGGCGCTGGGGGGGCACGCGGCACAGCAGATAAACCATACAAGGACAATATACTGCTGGACAAGTGTCCCGGATTAAAATACTGGAGCTGTTCATGTTTTAAGAACATTAAAGTGACACAAAATGGTGTCCCGACACGTAATAAATGTCTTTAGAGGGGTCATGTGGATGCCAGTTATACACTGATGACTCGGTTTTAAACCTAAAGTGTTTTGGCTTAAACTCATTCATTTCCGCTGCTTGCTATTCGCCGCCGCATCACGCATCACTGCATACCCGCCGCTCCTCACGTACGCTGAGCACAACCCTTCGTGACCGGATACGTGACGCAGCTCGCAAACACACCGGAAGCCCGAAGACGCCGCCTTCAAAATCAAAGCCAAGCACCCGATACTTGAACATGTTACTTTTATTCTGAAAAGCTGCATGGGAAGTGGAGTCACTTAGCGGGGCTACCTTGACAAACTGGTCCTCTCACGACTCATCCTCCGTGATGCAAGACACGTGTTTGAACGCATCCACGCGCCTTTCCCTGGAAGTTAATGTAATCACGGCCATTCAGCGTAACCTTTTTATTATCTGTCCAAACAATCAAGATGATACACGTGAACTCTGTGAAGGCGACTTTTAGTTCAGGCCAAACGTAATTCTTCAATGTTCTTAAAACAAACCCAAACACTGAATCATGAGGGCAAATATCAGTACGACTATACGATGGATTTAAATTTAAGTTACGCAGATTTACAGCAAGCTGCCTGAGCACCGACCGCTTCTCACAGGGACACTAAAGAAGCATTATAGTTATGATTCATGTGATGATGGAGTCACACGGCCTGGCAGCACCGCGGATGACTGCGGGTGACACAGTCCATCCATCCATCCATTTTCTATACCATTTTCTATACCGCTTATCCGTCAGGGTCGCGGGGGAGCTGGAGCCTATCCCAGCTGACTACGGGCGAGAGGCGGGGTTCACCCTGGACTGGTCGCCAGTCAATCGCAGGGCCAACACACAAAGACAGACAACCACACACTCTCACACTCACACCTGTTGTGCATGTTTTGGTATTGTGGGAGGAAGCCGGAGAACCCGGAGAAAACCCACGCAGGCACAGGGAGAACATGCAAACTCCACATAGAAGGGCCCAGACCGGGATTCGAACCTGGAACCCTCTTGCTATGAGGCGACAGTGCTAACCACCGCCCACACAGTCCATATGAAGGCAATGGCGCCGGATGCGTAAGGCCGGAGACCCCCCATGGAGAGGGAGCTGCCTCCTGAGGTGATCACTTGTTGATATCAGTGCTGCTTTTCCAACCATCCCGAAGTCCCTGTTCCCGCCCGGAACTCGTTTGTCGCAGGGCTGTCAGTCTGTCGGTGTGGCTTCACGTGCCAGCAAACGGCAGCCAATGAAGCATCCGCGCAAAAATGTGTGACACAAGTGCGAACCTGAGTGTCAAGCTGTTGCGTAACCGCCATTCAGATTCATCTGACACCTTCTCAATGATGAGCTGAGCGTCAGCACCGTGAGAACAGAAAAGAAGAAGGAACAGTAAATCCGACTTTTCCTCGTTTTCCTTCAGAGACGCGGGCCTTTTTCACCGCACTTTGACTGGTCGGCTCGAGAGGAGCGTGTAACTGTACCGTAACGAGTCAATACAGGAGCCAGGCATCCATTATCGGACAAGCCTTCTGCTAAAGCGCTTATTTCATTTCCCCGGTTAAATGTGGATTATTACTGTTGGCAAACACGGAGGAAATCTTACACTGGGAGGATGTGTGTTTCTAACACTTCAATTAGCTGACCCGGCTTAACGCTCCTGATTTATCGTAGGTGCCGCCGTGAGAAGACAAACACAAACAGCCAACTGACGTTTTCTAAAACAACAGCAAGCTGCGCGTGTGCACAGCTGAGTCAGTTTTCCTGCTGTTTACTGGCGGCACTTTGGGGTCACGTTGATTAAAACTGTTGGATCGGCGGAGCCTGCGGATGTCCGCGCCGTCCGATAATGGAACTCAAAGGACGCTACGTTACCTTGGGCATCTCCTCCGCTCGTCAGCACCGCGATGGATTTCCCAGTGCCGGACAGATTCTCGAAAAATTTCCGAGTGTCTTGCCGCTTTGGTGCTACCGCGCCAGCCATGTCCGTCCCGGGTGCCTCTCACCACACAACTAATTAAAATAAAGCGTAAAACTCAGCCGGTCTCCGGCGGAGAGTAAAATACTGTCAGCCTCTGAGACGGCAGGGATACTGTAGTAAGACTGCAGTGGTTACCGCCCTCAAGATTCACGTACACGCCCCCCTCGGCAAAGATCGTACATTGGTTAAGATGACTCACTCCATGCCTTGCGAGGACGTGAGCCCCTATAAGCGTAAAGCGTACGGTGAATCCAGAAATTACAAAGAAAGTGTACGTTAATAAAATAAATAGTAAATAAAATAAATAAAAAATAAAATGTGTTTCAAGATTATAGAACACAAAGTTCAAACGTTCAAAACAGGCACAGTAACTCAACTCGAACCACAAAGAGTTTATGCTGTATGCTACACTGTTTTAAGTTTTTAAAGGAGACGTAACACAGTCTTTTTGTTATTACA
Organism: Scatophagus argus; assembly: GCF_020382885.2. NCBI lineage: Eukaryota > Metazoa > Chordata > Actinopteri > Scatophagidae > Scatophagus > Scatophagus argus. The sequence goes on along the minus strand of NC_058505.1, from coordinate 2,460,239 downwards.
AATGAAAAGTTCAGTGCAGAAGACGTGCTTCTCTGCTACGTAATGCTTGCTAATGTTCACAAACTGAAGCTAGGTAGGCTAACAAGGCGTAGCCATAGCTGCACTGTGAGATGTGGATGCAGGAACCAAAATGGCAGCGACTCAGCCCAATAGGAATCGCTACATACACCAAAGAGTTTCCAGCTTCCAACTGAATCAGTTAGCTAACTTCAACTTTACTGGTGTTGTGAAATTGAATAAACACATGATTACACCATAGTCTTAGACACAGCACTTATTTTCAGGATAAATTCAACATATTCATGTTAAAGAAAAATACTGTATTCAAGTAGGTTTCATCACAATATTCGAGAAGATTATTCAAAGGAACTTATAGAGAAAACAATCATTTTTGTAAAGACAAAAAAACAACAGTGGACGCAACAAATTTACGAATAATATTTCTTTTCTTTCTTTTTGTCTGTGTGTGTTGTTCTGGGTATAAGCAGCTGATTTACCGCCAGTTTTAACCTATTATGTTTAAACAACAGTGAATATCTAATGTTAGGTTGTGTTTTGTCGTTTTTTTCTTTCAGTTCCCAATTTATCTGCAAAGTGAGAGGTCTGACATTTTCTATCTTTCTTCAGCCCTCACGAGTCTGGCTGGTCTATCAAATGAGCCTTGTGTTTTCCCGACTGACAGCAAAATCCACCAATGAACGTCCAGATCACGTACTGTGGAAATATTTTCCAACCAATAGCATCCGAGATAATATTTTCATACAGGAAATAATACACTTCCAGTTACAATTCAATTCAAGTTTTGCAGAAATACATAGACTACAAAAAGTGAATGTTGTAACAGCACGAAGAGTTGACATAATGCAACACAAAGAGATTAGATTATCGGATGAATTATGTAATGACAGCCACAAAGAACTGAATACAGATACAAAAATCTCAGATACTCTAAAACATTTCTATGGGGTGTTGCAGCATCTCTGTAGATTTTTAATGTTTTTCCTATATTCCAGTTAGCATATTCTTACCCAGTATGAACAAATATGACCTGCCTGTTTTAGCCTTAAATCACGCATTAGACAGAATTCACGACCTTTCATGAAGTTCGTGACCTTGAGAAATCATGCTGCAAGCTTTATCTCAACGACTGTATCTTTCCAAGCAGAGTATGGCAACTCACGCGTGTCGCCAGCAAATAGTTATGTTTCATAATAATGTTTTTTGACAAAAAGGTTTGAAGATTTGAGAGAAAGCTGGAACAGTTCAGATTAGATAGGAAAGGCCACGCAGAGGACATCAGGCTTCGTCCCCCGTTCAGGTTCTTTTCTGCAGAGAAGAGTCTTGGCAAAGGCAGCACAGTGTGTACATTTGTGTAACTCAAATGTGTGTACTTATAAGTACTCCTGGTGAAAGACATTTGGCTTTTTGGCTGCTGCTCACTTCTCCAAATGCAAGCTTAACTTCTGAAATAAGGAACTATTGACCACATCATGAATCTGGGTGCGCCATTACAAACAGCTACATGGACATGGACAAGACGTGTGATTCACATTAGTGTGTGAGAATGCATAACGGGAAAGTATGTTCTATATAGCCTATAAAATAATACAAGTTTTTCCATGATAGAACTCAGTGCCAAATCTGTGCTTGCTTGCCTGGTAAATTTCCAAATCTCTCAAACTTCAAGTCCAGTTTGTAAAAGAGACTTTCTGTCAAGAAATACGTGGTCTCCGCAACAAGCCGAGATGACCCTGATGACAGTGAGAAAAGGTGAGAAAGTTGCAGGTCAAGCTTATGGGAAGAGTAATCAGTACTGAGGCCAGGATGCGCTGCTGACAAGCTGACAGCAAAGCACCATTATCAACTGTATATCTAACATGTATATATAACATCCAACGTGACTAGAATGTTTAATAACCCTACATTATTTTTATTATAATTTTTGCAAATTAAATAGTAGGATTACTAATGTGACATTACATTGATTGACCATTCAGGAGGGAAATAATAGGGAAAAATTCATTAAACAAATGCTGGGATATGAACATGCCGTATGTTCATCTCAAATGCCTGGGAAATGTCGCCCTCTGCTGATGTAAAGGAAGCACTGCATGCTCACTGACAACAGTGATGGAAAATCATTACTCTCTGAATGGATAATGGTCCTTGGGTATTTAGATTGAGAGGCGATTTACTTCCTAGTGGATGAAATAAAAAGACAGAGGCTCAATAAAAATAATTTATTTACAGTGGCATGAATCATAAATTAACAAGCAGCATTGGCAAAAGCAACATTAGAGTCGAGAGCTTGCATAAAGTGACGTGAACGTCTGGACTTTTGCATAATAACACACTCACACTCTGAATAAACTGCATGTACTGCATGTACAGGTATTTAACAAGAACATCAATCTCCTGAAGCACAGAGAGAGGTCTCTTCATGCGTTGATGTCTTTGTCTGATTTACAGCTGTACTGTCCAATACTTGTGGATACCAAACACATTTTGCAAATGACTGACTGACAGGCCTAATCCTGTGGGTTTATCCACAAAAGTATTCTAAAGGGGGTAGAAAAAGTACATTTTCTACTGCAACTAAAAAATCCAAAAAAATCCAAAATACTTGGACTCATTCAAATTAAAACCTTCTGCTTGCATTAGTTTAGTCGAACAAAACTATCTGCTGTTGCAGAATGAAACATTCGGTGTATGAAATCTTCCTGTTTAACTACAAAAAGCTCAGTGATGTTTTTGCTCAGCACTGAATGTTTCTGTTGCAGCTCAGCTTTAAATATTCTGATGACTGCTGGTAGTTAAGATGCAAAAATATTACATGCCTGCATTGTTTTATGGAGATCGCCCCCTTGTGGCTGGCTGCAGTACAGCTAATAAATCCACCTTCTCCATGTTAGCAGATGGGACCATTAGCCAAACTAAAAACTCAAAGCACACGTCAAACAATTTTTCTGTCATTTTAGGTAGTTCTTGTCGTGCTGATAAGAACCCTGATTGGCTCAGACGGGAGTATGGGTGGGAATTTGATACAGAACAGACTTTACTTTTCTTCAAATTGTTAGTGAGGATTGCTGCATCTTTCTTTATATAAGAACCAATGCCATAAGAACAATTTAACGATGCTATTATCACATAAATAAATCTGTATGTAGTGACTTCAGCTGGGGAATGACAAAACGAACACAGTATTGACAAAGATCTGAGTGAAAAGCAACTCAAACAGCTCAGAGATGCCACTCCAGCTGGTCAACAAAGAAAAGAGAAAAACTATATGCCACCTTTAATTTTACATTCCTTCTTTTTAGTATATTCATGTAACTTCATGTACATTCAATCAATGTGAGACGTGTTTGAAGATCTGACTACCGTAGGCTACTTTCTTTAAGTCTTTCTGCAAACTTTAATATTTGAGACCTTCTTTTGTTAAAGGAAAAAATGGTTTTGGTGAAAAACATAAAAAAAAAGAACAAAAACCAAACAACCGCAAGGTACTTGATTTGAAACTTAAAAAATTCAAAATGACGTCCAGATGAACAGCTTTTGATGTGAAATCTCAGATGTCACAGAGAAGCTGAACTTCTAATTTTGTAATTTGAATTTTGACCAATATTGACCTTTGTTATTCTTGATTTTAGCAGATTTACTGCATTAGAGCCATGCCTGAACTTCTGGTAAAGTTACTGATGTTATTTACAGGCCACCAGAGCTCAAAGCGCTCATATGCCATGCAGAGATAATCTGCAGTCCCTACTGCTCACCAGCAGACATCAGCAAAGGTTACTTAATGCCCCTTTAAAAACACAAAGCATTAGCTGATGCAACGTGATGTCCTCAGCAGCACAAAATACATTTTTACACTTGAATCACAAATAACACATTATTACTGTGATTTCATGAGTTGACACGCGGGTTAAAACAGCCTGCTCAGAGTCACTTATTGGGAGGAAAAATAAAAGTCTTGGTTGTCTAATGGTTACACCGACAGTATGAAGTATGTGACGCATGTAATACACCTGTAAACTTTACAGTCACTCACAGAGAATAACAGATCTAAGGCATTATGCTTTGTCTTTAGCATCTTAAGGTATTTACATGAATTACAGTATTTTGCAAATGATAAAATATCCAGCTATGAATTAAGAAAATTCTTCAGTGTATATATATATATATATATAAATATACACAGTATCAGTCAAAATCAAGAGAAATAATTCACCTTCATCTAAAACATTAGGAGTTACTGTACATGAGCATTAACATCCACTCTTGATTGCCTTAAACCTTTGCAGAGAGTTTGACATTCAGGACATTTTCATGGCTTACATTTTCTCTCAGAGATTTCGTAACATACTATAATTTCTGAAAGCTGTAAATATATTAAGAAGATACGGCATCAAAGCAAAATTTTCTAAAATAAGAAAAAAAAAATTCAGTGTTTAATTTTGCGGTGAGTTTGCATTTAAACATTCTTCTTTTGAGAAGGAAAGTAATCTTACATTAAAATGACAGTATGTGCTCAACAGATTTCTGGACCATGAAGCTGAGAAGGAGGGATTCATGAAATCCACACAGTTTTGTTCACACACACACACACACAGCTTATATGAGACAGCACCTAATGAGTAGAAGAGAGCACCTTACAAACTGAACCGATGGAACGATTCTCAAAACGCTCGAGGTCCAGTCTGAATTTGAGCCGTAAAAGCTCTGGGTTTCCTTCTCGTCTTTGCGAAACAGAAAGGATTCGTTTTGTTAAATCTGTTTTATCATCAAGCAGGCGAGATTTTATCCTCGGTGCAAAACTCTGCAGCCTGCTGAGACTGGTTTGAGTACGCAGAGTCATTCAGGACGTCACGCGGCGAGAAAGAGCTTCAGCTAAACGCCTTCAAAATAAATCTCTGTCGCATGGAGTCGTATTAGCTGTACACATTTTCAAGGCAGATATAATTTCACTGATCAAATCTGTGGCAGACACTCTTAACATGCTGATGTTCAGCAGATTTCATGTTCACCACACTCACCATTTAGCTTAGCGTGTTAGCACGCTAGGCCTTGCTACTGAGCACTAACCAGCACAGCTGAGGCTGCTGGGAATATCATTAGTTTGGCATAAACCAAAGTACTGGACAAATTAAAAGTGTTCTGATGTTGGCGCTAGACGAAAAATCAAGGGCATCAAAGTTCTTACATCTCACGTAGGGGGATCAGAAATGTCTGTGGTTTCATGGCAATCCGTCCAATAGTTGTCAAGAAGTTTCATTCTGAAACAAAATGACCAACGCTGCCATCCTGCCGCTGTTAGAATCGACCTTGAAAAGGAAAAGCTTTTTTACCAAACTGGAAAGCTCCAAGCTTCCAATGCTAGGTTAGCTAGTTAGCTTAGCCGAACTTTCAAATTCAAAACCGCTGTAGAGAAACAGCAATAGGCAGCTAATTTCTAGCTAGGAAAGCCAGTAAGCTAACAGCTAAGGTTCCCGGATAGCACGTGGTATTTAACTTCATTAATTGACCTGCACTCCACATATAATTCAACCACTTTCTGCTCTCTGAAAAATGTTTGTTGGACTCTTAGAGGAAAATGGGTGTTATAAATTTAAGTATGTACACTATCTATACACATTCACCTTCATTTAAAAAGTTGTTAAATGAGGATCCAGCTTCCCTGTAACTACAGCAGTTGAAATATGTTAATTTTAAAATCAGCATCAAAATGTACCAGAGATTTTCTTAAAGAAAGATATCCTTGATTTTTTCTTTCACATAAAGAATCTCTAAAACATCTTCAAAACTATAAATACCTGTAAAATATTTTTCATAAACCTTCTCATGTGACGTTTTCAGTCAGGCTCTAAAACATAACCACGAAAGATAAAATCCAGACGTGACGTTTATGCTCGTCGACGGTTCACTTCACTCCAGTGTCAAACTGTGACGATCGTTTGTTTCAGCTTCACACACACATAACAGAAACACTGCTGCAGAGGAGTACAGTTGTGTGTTTTCAGTAGGAAACCTTTAAGGAACACATTCATCTGACCAGAACACGTCCTATCAGCAAACGGTGCAGGTGCGGGTCCATGTGCCGTCCTGGGACCAAAAACCGATGGGTCGGTTTTATTGCAGCGAACATTTTGGTTCACAAAATGTGGAAACATTTTCGACGGGATGTTGCTTTTTGCAGCTGATTCTGATGGCGTTTGTCTTTAAGCTTTTTCCCCTCACCTGCCTCGATGTGTTTTGTTTTTGAGAAGCAAAAAGAACATCAGGTGAAGATAACATCTCTTGATGAATTACAGCATGAATGTAAATGTCCACAAATAAAAATATAAAGTCGTGTCTTTTCTTTGTAAAGTAAAATGGTTTCCGTTTGGTTCCAAATTTGAGGGAAAATCAGGATTTAGGAAGTAAATGTGATTCTGGTGTGTAACACAGAACAAACCAGTGGTTGATGTGTTAAGCCGGACTACCTGACATGTCTGAGTGTCAGTGTTTTTGTAAGCAGATAAATATAAGAGTTGTTGTTTGGATTAGCACAGTAAATAACTAAAACATGGAAACAATATTCTTTTATGTGCATCTTGTATCCTCCCATTGTGCATTTGGTTCAAATCGCAGTCTCCCTGTGTGTTCTGTCTTTTTGCATAACACGTTAAATCAGTGTGAAGAATGTTTTACGTGTCCTCTCTCTGAGCTGGTGTGCCACAGTGAGCAGTGTTTCCGTCATGGACTCCGTGATGCTTCTCCATGAGCTGAGCTGAGCTGAGCTGAGCTGAGCAGGCGGCAGGGTTTTTGCTTTATCTGCTGTGTTACCTTGTCTCAGCTGCAGCCGGGGTCAACAGAAATTCTAGAAAAGACAGAAAATGGGCGTGACATTAATCATGGAGGGAAATGAAAGAGATGATGGCGGCCTTTATTATCCTTTTATTTCTAATATGTCAAATCAAAAGAACCTGTTTCACGACATGTCCTGTTCTCTTATCCAGTTGTCCTTAAGTGTTTTTATATGCAGACTTGTTGTTGTATAATTATAGGAAGTAATACGGTGTAAGAATGACACACGCAGCATGTTTTTAACCAGCATACATACACATTCTCGACTGTTTCAGGGCCAAGAAACTAAGGTAGATTTCAACTGAAAGGCATGAAATGCCAGTGTAAGTATGAAGTATGTGTAAATCATTAACTGGGACAGCCGATGTCGATGTCATGGGTGAGCTGGCCACATTGCAAGCACGTACACTGAGAACTAAAGAGGGGTCCTTGGTCTAATTTATCTCAATCTGGAGGTGCTTCATGTTTGAGAGCCACTGCTGAAGATGGCAGCCTGATATCTGAGTCTTCATCATATACAAATGGTTTCAGTCTTTCCTCCACTGACTAACTACGTATGATTTGTGCAAGACTAATTGGGGAACAACCCAACGATATTATAAATGTTTTTAAATGTCATTTTTGAAACAAAGCGACATTTAAAAACATTTCAAAAAATGTTTTATTAAAGACCGAATCAAATAACAGAAAAAGTAAGGACAAAGTATGGCCATTTTTTGCTTTGCTGGTCACTTAACGCCTCTCTGGGCCTCATCCTGTACTGTGAACAAAGACGGGAATCTTTTACTTACAGAGTTGGTTTCACTCTCTTGTGTCAACATGTCAATTTCTGCCAGCTGCTCCAGGATCAGGCTGCTGTCACTCACCTGTAATGATGAGGACAACACAGCAAATGTAAATCAATTGATAAGAATTAATCATGGCCTCCAACAAGTTTGACAGGTGCCACTAACAAAATTGTCATTAAAGTTGTGATTATTTCAGCAATTAACAACTAATTTTCTTTCACGTATTTCTTTGACGTATTGAGTAATCAGCTAATCATAGTAGCTCCGATCTGTTTACGTATTGACAGGAAACAGCAGGATGCATCTAAGCTCGTTTGAATTGTGTCTGTCACCTGCTCAGTATTCATGGAGCTCATCTGTCCCGACATCTGGTTCATGTTGCCTCCGCTGCTGGCCATGACTCCCAGGTTCATGTTGTTGTTGCTGCTGTACATTCCTGCACTGGGTTGTGTGGAGTACTGAGACTGGGACTGCTGGGGGTACACACTGGAAGGAGTCAAATAAGATGTAAAATATCAACAAGACAGCCTCAAATCGTGTTGGCGTAACATCCGATGTGTTAATCTGTCTTTACTTGTTGCTGGTGGAGATGTTGGCAGGCTGGGGCCATCCGTTGAGGTCGGGGCTCGCCTGGTAGCCCGGAGCTCCTCCCGGGTTCGGACCTTGGGGCTGGGTTTGGCCCTGGTTCTGCTGCAGCATGGGGCTCTGACCCTGGCCCATCCTGGGGGACAGCAGCGGGCTCTGCGGGGTTGCAGCCCCACATGGGAAGCCTGACACTGGGTCCTGGTGTTGCTGCTGCTGGCTCATTCCTGCAGATTGGGGCAGATAAAAGGAGCATAAGTTGCATGGACGGGTGCCATAACCAGAATGGAATCCGAGCAGACACTCATGTCTACAAAATAATTAATGGAGTTTACTCACAATTACTGCCCTAAGTTACAGTACTATACTAGTCTCATAGATCCTTCACAAGTCAAAGAGTCAAACATTATTTAGAAGTCTTACAAACACGAATACAAACAAGATAAATGGAAATAATTTTGCCTCTGAGCCTCTTTGAAAAATCTTCAATATCTGTTCTTAACATCCAGTTTGGTTAAAGTAATCCTGCAATTAAAAGACCAACCAGTAACCTGCAGATAGCCAGAGTCCATCTTATCTGTCTCTGCTCACAAGTTACAATTTGAAAACCTCCAGAAGAATCCTTCTTTTGGTCAAATGAGGTTTGGAGTGCATTCACAACAAATTTAAAACCCTGTCTGAAGACACGTGATTTATCCTAACAGAAGAAGAGCAGGAAAGAGAAGGTTTATGGTTCACCAGCGCCACCGCCAGTTCCCTAAAAACTGACTCTACACAGGATCCTGATTGGTTTATGAGGGTTAGAATCATAAACAAAGTGTTGATCTCAGCGTGAGGGCAGAAAATCTGATGCAACATTATTGATTTGCACATGAAAACAAGAAGACATTTTAATCGTGCAAACTTCATCCACACCTGATCAACTAGAAAAAGACTTCAAATCATTAGTTTGACCAAAGACGAGCGATCGATTCCCGCCACCACAGAAACATAAGCAGCGACTACATCGCCCACAAAGCACACACAGAAGACTGCGGCTGCGCTCCAATCATATACCTGTACTGCTGAACTGGAAGGCATTGTGCTGTGATGGCGGACTCATTACCCCGTTGTACTGCCTGCCTACATTTCCCATCATGCCCTGGCTAGCCAGAAGATGGCTGGGGGAGAGAGGGGAGGAGAAGGAGCTGGAGGAGCCGGGATGAGGAGGAGGAGGTGGAGGAGATGGCAGGCTGGTACCGTAGCTGGAGGCCGGGTAGGGGAACTGCTGTGGGTTTCCCTGCGGGAGCCGCGGGTTGGTGCCACCCATGGGCATCGGCGTAGGAGCGGCGCCCCCGCTGGGCATGTTTGGCGGCATATTGATGCCCTGAGTCCGCATCATCATGGCACGCTGCTGGTGCACGTGCTGCTGCTGTTGACGTTGGCGTAGGTGGTTGTTGAGGTACTCGCGCTGACGCTGGGCCAGCATCTGGGCGTTGAGGGTTCCCTGCAGAAAGAACAGTCACATGACACTTCAGTAAAGTCAAACAGGATGAAGACCAAAGTCCTGCTGCAGTCTGAATCAGAGCAAAGGCTGAAAGAGGAACAGGTTGGAATACTACTTTAAAACTTCCCTTACTTTCTATTTACACAAACTGAAAATGTCAATATTTTGCAATTACATTAAAAATTCAGGGAATATCTGTTGCCCTGTAAATGGCAGCAGTGAAACAAGCTAATTATTGCATAAACATATACCTGCTGACTGACCTGGTTTGGTACGTTGGATCTTAGAGGTAGATTCATGCTGGACACTCCACCCATCTGGTTCACCATTGGCTGTCGGTTCTACGTGGGACAGAGACGGAGAGCATCATTTATCTCCTGTGGGGCCACCAATACTACAGATGTTTGCAGTAATACTCAATCTATGCTTTGCATGAAAGATGTTTAGTACAGCTGAAGTTGAATCTCTTTGGTTCATTTAACTTCCACACTTTGACTTCACTGTTTCCCCACCGGCACTGACAGAAATGCAGAGATGGAAGTGCCAAAGTCGTGTCTCACGTCTGAACACGCTGATAAATCATCTGCGCTATTTTGGTTGATCCACACCAGCTGTTTTCCCTTGTCCCTCCACCAGGTGGCAGTCTGGACTTAAATATGTTGGAATAAAACATGTAAATTCAAAAATTTCGGATTGAACCTCCTTAGGAGGAGCCATTTAGTATTTTATGGGGGCTTGAGACACAAAATATGTTTAAAACTACAAGAGCAAAATAAACATGTATGCACAAGTAACCACATCATACTGGACATACAGTCATTTGAAAGAAACAGAAAAGTGTACAATCTGTTTAAGCAGCCATCTTTATGAGTGTATGAATTTGTGTGTGCGCATGTACACGTCATGTGTGTCTCAGCAGCAGGGAACTGCTGATGAAGGCAGAAAGCTGGAACACATTTGTTCCTTTCTGGCTGCTGCTGTTAAAACTCCATGAACCCTGTTGGCATCACAACCTGCTCTGCTGCATCACATGGAAGAAAAAAACAAAAATGCAAAAAGCAAAAAGAGGCTGCGTCTAATAGGACAATGTGTTTTTCACGGTAATGAGGTTTGAATTAAAGGTGTGTCAAGTGTTTGTATTTATAAGGAGCAAGAGGCAAAAAGAGCCTCAACATAAATATCTGATTTACTACACAAGTGACCGATTTACTTCTGACAGATCGCAGCACTGCAAGAAAAACTAAGGTGCTGATACGAAAGAACTCGTATGTCAAAAAGAAAAGCTCTTCTCTCAGAGGTGCTGCTGCAAGTGTCAAAACCTTAACTAATCCATCAGGGCGTGTGGTCGCTAGTTTGACTCAACATCAGTGTGACGAAGCTGGATGACAAGTTACAATTTCACAGCAGGGGGCAGGGATGACCTCCAAGTTAAACATACCTGAAGGCAGGTATGCCACCTAAAAGATTTTCTGTTACCACAATTTCTTGGTAAACTGTTGTGTTTAGCAAAATCTGATACCACATATGAGAAAACTCCAAACACTCACAGCTGAGTCACAAAGTCTTTTCTACACAGCGAGTAAATGTGAGGGTTTGAAACTAGAATTAGCACCTGGCAGTGCTGTCACGCACCAGTCGGTTGGCAGTTTACCTCCCTGTCTGTCCAGACTCTGTAGTGACTGACAAAGAGCTCCATCACCTGAAGCCCAGTATCGACCAAACCAATCAGCCTGTGGTGGACCACAAAGCCTGAAATATGGACCAACTGGATGTGATGGTGCATCCCACCCCTTAACCAGCGGTCTGCCATAAAACTTTACCACCTACCAGCTGGGCCTGGAGTCGGTGCTGCAGCTGGAGTCTCAGGTTGTTGGGCTGAGGTGGCACTCCTGGATTAGGACCCCCTGGCCTCATCCCAACTGGTCTGGGCCCTGCACTCCCAGGCATCCTCATCATTGGGGGGTAACTGTTAGGCGGCATCCTCTGAGGCCCCATGTGGCCGCCCATTGAGGGGCCGTGGAACCCGCCGTCAGGAGGCATGCCGCCATAACCTGGCTGGCCACCGTAGTGTTGACTGTACAGCAGAGGCTTCATGCTGGCTGCAGGGTCCGAAGAGCTGAGGTACTGGTCCTGGTCAGACAGAGGACCCTGCAGGGAAGGAAGACAAGAGAAGAGGTGAGAGGAATCAATAAATGATCAGTTTAGTGTCACTACTCTGCATAAGAACAACAAAGCATGCTCCACACTGCTAAAAACTATCAATAAACAAACAATTAACTCTTTATAAAGTGATTTCGTTTGGAAGGGGCTCACCTGTCCTGCCAGTGTTGGGATTCCTAGCATTTTGTCGATCTCTTCCAGACCCTCATAGTCCTTCAGCACCGAGCACAGCTGACTCAGCAGGGCTCCTTCATCTGGTTGGCCCTCGGGCCCCGTACTGCAGCACCCCATCCCATCCCCCTGGGGCCCGCCATATGGTGGCCTAGAAGGTAACTTTTTGTTACTGTCACACCAGCCAAAGTTACAGACGAAGCCCACATCTGAACTGCAGAACTGTAGAACAAGCCTCATTTTTTATTGAATGGCCCTCTTTTATGCTTTAGGATGGACTGAATGCCATACCTGCTTTGGTTTCCATAGTGATCCATAGTCATCATTCGGTCTGGCCATGGTGCAGTCTGATTGGGCGGAGCATGTTGCTGAGGGTAGGCGGGGTTTGCCATCTCCATCTCTGAAGGGAAGAAAAGGACACACAAAACGTCAGATTCAAAACCAGTTCAGGTTTTGATGAGAGTTTATGTCAGTTTGTGAGTTTCTCACCGTTACTCATCATCTGCATGTTGACCATGGCTCTGGGTCCAGGAGGGCCCCCTGTGGGCAGGCCAGGGTTCATGTTGGGGACCATACGACCAGGTCCAACCCCCTGGCCCATCATTGGCCCCGCAGCTGCCCCAATGGGCCCCTGGGGACCCCAGCCCTGCTGCATGGAGCCCCTCATCGCACTGTTACTTAGCATGTCTGATTTAGAGAGGAGAGAAATAATGAAATTTTTACAAAACTGAAACCGAAGGAACAGACAGGTGAGAAGACTGCGAATCTGACGTGAATGTAACTGTCTAAACCTAACGGTGGCAGAAACTGTCACTTGCTTCCAAAGGGAACAAAAATCTTCATGAGATGTTTCAGCCATTAAAACTGATGTATCCCACAATCCTGTACACATAAAATCACACGAAATAATTTTAAGATACACCACAGCTTGTGTGTGTGTCTTTGCGCATTTGCTCAAAAAGCTGCACCAGAATTACAACAGTGGTTTTAGGCAGGACTGACGGGATACTATTTCTTCACCTGGACTGGCCATCGCAGCCTGGTTGGCCATTGCGTGGGCTCCCATCATGCCTTGCTGCTGCTGCTGCAGTAAGGAGTAGGGGCCGTTGCTCCTGTGCTGAGGAGGGAATGGCCTGCCTGCGCTGGAGTTGGGGGCCATACTGCTGTCCAGAGACGTGGTCCTGACTGGCGGAGCACCTCGGCCCGGTTGGCCTGGCCTGGCACCACTAAAGCCTGCTGGGTGGAGGAATTTTTTTTAAAAAAATTGCAATATTGCACACATCCTGGGGTATGATGATAGCATCTTAATTTTCACATAAAGATTTGTTCAGTTCTAAACATGAGGCAGACGTACTTGCAGGGCCGATGGGAGGGAAGGCTCTGTGCTGGTTGGGGGGGCTGCTGCTGCTGCTGTCCGTCATGTGCAGGTTGTTGCTGATGATGTTCTGTTTGTCCACAGAGGAACCAGGCGGCACAGAGGAAGAGGAGAATGTGGAGGAGGCTGGTCTTCTGACAGGTGGCTGGCCCCCGAACAGCTGCTGCTGGCTGCCGCTCTGCAGGCCCTCCAGCAGGTCCTCCAACTCACTGGTCTGAGATCAGCCACAGGGAAAAACAGGATTAGAAGACAGCATTTTATTTCTATTGGGTTCACAGCAACGTATAATTTGACCTCACTGACATTTAAGCACTGATCTGCTGAAAATCAAGGTCTGAAACAGAGTTTTCCCAGCTGGGCCTTTTTTCAACTGGAGTTTTGACTGCATTTGGTAAATGGTTTTAACACCGTTAATAAATCCAAATTAGTTTCCTTCCATGTGATCCTTCATTTAAAGCACATGCAGTATCATGATCACATGATCAGAGAAAATTTTTTTATTTTATTGCAAGCCACAACTTTCAAGTATATTCTTGCTTTTGAAGGAAAGAGTACATGCAGGCGATGAAGGTACATTTTGAGGGCTACAAAAAATATCAGTATCCTCCCTGATGTTAATATCATTTGTAACAAGCATTAAGTATAGAAGAAGGTGTTCTCCTGTCTTTGTTTGGTTGTTAAATAAAATTAACATGCAGAAAACAGAACATTTCATAAGTTCTGTTTGAATCTATGGTACCCTAATTAAGGTGAGAAAATGAAAACGAAAAGAAACTTTCTTAAAATGAAAACATGAAATCTAATATTCACTCAACTCTGAAAGAAATTGAACCCCCCCCCATTACAATGTAATTCAACCCACCACACACACACACACACATACACACACACACACACACACACACACACAGGAATGGTTTCCTCCGGCCGTTTGGCTGATGAATAGAGGAGGAGCTAAAAATAAACTGCCAGCACTAATGAGGTCATGTGTGATGTACAGTAAGACACACAGTGACTGAGCCACAGTCTATATGCATGTGCACAGACACACAGTTAACACACACATCAAGGGCACAATGTACAAAGTGTACAAGCCCAACTTTTCAAAATGTAGTTTTGAACCAGGAATGAGTGCGATAGTCCGCTGCCTTCATGTTGGCACATTTTTCTGTGATCTTCCATTTCACTTTATTTCATGCAAACTGCACATTTTGTGCAAAATAAATGTTGACTTTTAAAGCCAGAAAAGTGACTTTGATGTCAAACATCCCATACAACCTCAGTAAACATAGCACTGAAACGTATGTATACATTCTTATACAAACATACACTTTGCAACCCAGACATGTTAGCACATACTGTCACATGTTATCCTGTCTGTTCCTCACAAGAACCTCTGCACACGCACAATCTGTTCATCATACTCTCTTTATTTATCAAAACTATTGTTTTGATATTTATTTCTCTTAGAGTTTCATTTGATTTATGCATGTACATGAGAACACACTCATTGTCGAAATGCTGACATTCTGTTCGTCAGCTCCTTTGACTTTGCTTTGTCTTTGTCCTGAAATATCATCTCATCAGCCTCACCTGCCGCTGAAGAAACACGTTCATTGTCAAGACCAATTCGACAGTCACCTCAATGCACAAACCAAACCATCCAGGATGGCAGCCTCTGACTGTCTGCAGCAGCCTGCGCAGTCCAGAGGCACAGCTGCCGGTAGGAGCGCCGCCTTTGTCTCTGAGGATGTCTGACTTCAGCCATTGGCCTTCAGCCCCTTCCTGGGACTAACTCCAACTGTGCCACTGCACTGGGCTTTAAATAAGTACGACTGAGGTGGCTACAGTTTACAGTGTTTAAACTAAGCAAAAGTGTGACATTGTAAAATCCCGGTGCTGATGAAACCATTAGCTTGTTTGGGTCCAAATGTGACATACTGATTTACCAGACAAAAGTCAGGTATGAAAAACCAGTTAACCAAGCGTACAAACTCTTGAACACATTCAGTTTCCTCAGGGACAGTTCTCCTCTCAAAGCTGGACCAATGAAACCCCAACTATCAGCACCAGTTCAAACAATCTGCTGTTTCTGTAAGTGGGCCAGCCCTTCAGCAAAGGCTCAGGTTTAAAACTAAACCTTTGTTTCTATATGTTTGAGTCCTACACTGTGTCATTTTATTTTTATAACCACCCTTTAATTTCTACAGCCCCCAGGGGACCAGTGAAGTTTTTTCACCCCCCCTTCCTTAGCCTACTCCTCATCCTCCTCCTTCCACATTATGCTCGTCCTACAACTCCCTGCTCTCCATCTTCCACAAACAAACACAGAGCCGTTCTATACATACACATACTGTATACACATATACAAGCACACCTACATACTGAGCCACATATAACAAACTCCTCTGCTCTTCCTGCATCTTTGGTTTCAAATGCAGTACATAAACACGCTCGCTGTAAACCATAGCTGCTCACTGCGTTTTTTCAGTTCTCTTTCTCATGCACCTCTTCTGCTGTTTCTAAAGTTTTAACAGTACTCGTCTGCCTCTGCTGCCAGAGCAGGACTAACTGCCAACAGCCTGCCATCAGCAGGTCAGCACACATCCGACACAATCGAACGCCAACTGTCAGCTCACTGTGCTTCTCACTCGCAGGTGTTTATAGGAGCTGCGAAATACGTGCATGCAACATATGTTAAGTGGACAGATTCTTTATTTTTATTTTCCTCCCAAGACAGCTACCGTTCGTGTTCCTCTCAAACAGAACATATCGGATACTATCGAAACTGTTTTTAGGCAACCTGGATGATGCATGCAGGCATATTTAACTGGCCTTGCCGGTTAAATCTGACCCCAATATTAATAGTCCTCAGAGGAGGACGTGCACTTTCTGTCTGGGCTCAAAGACAGATGCTAATAAACATGCAAAAATGCTAATTATTAGCAGTCACATTATTAAGCTTAACTTAAGCATAACTTTCATAACTTTGTGTTTTAATAACCAGTAACATTTATCAAATAACCCACATTTTCCCCCTCATTTTTGCATTTTATATTACTTAAATCACTGCAGATCCACTAACAGATGATTCATGACACCACCCATGAATGTTACTGTCAACAGCACTGACCTGGTCCGCCATGTTAAAACTTGCTTCCTGTTTCTCTGTCTTCACGTTGGACAGTTTCGGTCCATCACCAGGTTCCATCTTGATGGCTTTATCCAGGATGCCATTATCATCCCTATCCAACAGATAGCGAAGCAACGCGTTGTCCTTCTTTTTGGGGCTCCCTGGCTCCTGTTTCACGCAGAGTTCACTTAGGGTAGCCATGTTGTCCCCTGAAGCTGACTCTGGACCAATGGGGTCTTTTCCAGTAGCCTCAGCAGTTAGCTTGGCTAACTCCACAGGTGAGGTGCTAGTTTGCAGCAACCTGTGGAGAATTTTGTGTTTCTCCTTCAATGAGGTGGAGTGGTTGGCATGCCCAGCCCCACCAATGCCCCCAATCCCACCCAGCTGGTCCTTAGAGTCCTGGTCGTCTCCCAGGGGCCGCGGTGATGAGCAGGGATCAGAGGATTCTAATTTGGTGGTGAGGAGCTGAAGCAGCTTTGTGTGTCCTTTTGTGTTCACAAGGCGATTCGGGGTGTCGTCGAGCTCCCCTAAGCTTCCATCACCTCCAAAGCTGTCAGGGTGACAGTCTCTCCCCTCCTCTTGCTCACCTTCCGAGTTCTGGGATGACAGCAAGTCGTGCTGCTCCCCAAAAGTTCCAAATAAATCAGCATCTAAGTTGGGATTGTTCTTGGCTACCTGGCCACCAACACTGCTGCTGTGCAGAGGACTCTGAAGGCCAACTAGCTTTTTGTCTGGTGACTCTGGTTGCTGCCCTTCAGCGAGTCCCTGGGAAATCTTGTGGCCCTGGGTGAGGGCCTGCAGTGCACTAAGAGAGTTGAACCCTTGGCCATTTCCTATGCTGCTGCACACAGATGCTGGCGAATGGAGGCTGGCTGTGGGAGAGAAAGAACCAGGGGGATGTTGGGGGAGGTGAGGGCTACCACAGCTGCTAGCCGCCAGGTTGGGGCTCTGGCGATGACGAGGAGACAACATGGCACCCTGGGCTCCTGAGCTAACACTGGGGCTCGCATGGGCCGAAGGGCTGCCCAGTTTGAGTGCGTGGCTGTTTCCCTGAGGCGTGGGCACCCGAACCGGTACAGTCGCAAAACCACGTCCAGGAGTACTGGAGGCCGTGGTGGAGTGGTGTATGTTGCTGGTGACGCTGGCGTCCGGGGAAGGGGAGGGACCACTCACACTGGTTGGTGTCATTGGCTTGGCCACACTCTGGTCTGCAGCCAGGTTGTCCCTGGAAGGAAAGTAAAACAGAAAAATTAGAGTTGCTCCAGAGGAGTGCTGGTTGGTCTTGGGCAGGTCACATGTGAGGATGTGTCGAGGAATTAACTGCCATCTGTAGTTTTGATAGTACCTGCACCTCAGAATTACTGCTGGCTGGCTTCAAGACAAAATGTAGCTAATGAGAAGCAGCTCAGACGCAGCTACAAAGTGGACCTCGACTGTTAAGATTTATGCAGTTCCTCGTGAGGGACTAATAGAGGATCTTCTATCTTATCTTAGTTACGTTAGTCAAGCTACTGTCAACAAGATCAAGTTCTTAACAAAGCATGACCCCGTGATATTCTAACTGGTGATTTAGCATTTTGGATTAAAAAGCATATCACGGAGAGGTTAAAACGCTTCAGTCAGTCATGACGTAGAACTGAGAGCGGCTCTGAAACAGTGTACACAACAGAGAAAACAAAGTAGTAACAAGGCCTACAGCAGAAACAGAGAGCGCTTTAAAACACGCATCGGCTTCGGCCCCACACCACACACACAAAGCTCGGATTGTGCCGAATGCTGGAGCGATAATTCCCAACGTGGGGAATGAAACTTGTGGACGTTAAAAAGGCCAAGTTCTCGCCACAGATCCCCGAATGCTCCGGGTAACAGTCCTGGCATTGTTCCCTGACTACTGTCCAACTGCTGACTCTGAATGGTCATACCAAAGGCTGGATGCTGGTGGAGTCGCAGTCTCTCCCACTGGTGGGTGGGAAGGACGGAGATACTGTAGACTGGACTGACTGGCAGTGCTTGTGTCAGTTTCGCTCTATACATGTGGCAGTGGTTCTGAATAACAGCCTCTTTGTTGTTAATTCACATTGCCCTATCTCATCTTTGTCCAAATCGAGAGGAAACCACAAACGCTGAGAGAGAACACGTAATGGACACAAAGACGGACAGGAGAAAGAAGAGGAGGGAGATACGCTGCAAAACACATCTATCTTATTATGTAACAGTTACTATTGACATTACATGTATAATTTAATTTTTCTGGCGTCTATTCGGTAACAATAGTCTGTTTACTCGCAGAGTCTCACTCTCTGTCTGCAGACTCAATCTTGGCTTTAGGTTAAGACTGATTAAGTTAATTTCTTATTGTTCAGAGACATATCATAACACCCCACATGAAAAGGAAATATATGAGCATATATCCAAATATATGCAGAATACATGTTGTATGTTTGCCATATTTAGGGTCATATATGTGCATGTATGTGGATATATAGGAAATATATGTGTCATATACGACTGAGGTTTGCAGAAGAAAATTCAATGTACAAGACAATAGCTTTTGATTGTTTTACTGCATGCAGCAATTTTTAAAGTGGCCTCACACTCTATCATCAACTTGACCATATATATATATATTTATTTATTCTCTTCGGGGATAAATAAAGGAATTCTGATCTGATTCTGATTCTGAGATATATATATATGCTATACATATATATATATATATGTATATGTGTGCATATATAGATACATATGTACATACAGTTGAAAGACATATATGTAGGGGGCCAATTCCGTATATGTGCAAATATGTGGGAAAATATAGGTGGCATAGTTAAAAAATATATATGTTAATATATTTTCTTTCCATGTGGGACCCACAGCACATGGGCATATTAAGAAAAACCTTGATCTAATCTTGGTCATCATTAACAGTTTTGATTAATATTCACTCACTGCACATCAGGCTCATTTAATACCGACATTGCTGAGCTGATATAAGGGCTGCACTTCAAACAAGCCTCGTCCAAAGAGGTTCTTATTGTGAAGACTAAATAACAAAGAAGAGGGAATCGGAGGTAGAGAGGAAGTGGCTGGTACCTCTGCAGGATGTGCAGGGACATGTAGAGCTGCGGTTCGTTGGTGGCCGGAGACCGAACCAGCTTGCTTTTGGTGTGAGCCGAGACGACGGTGCCGTCCGCCAGGGAGAATCTGTACAGAGGGCTGAGCGCATGGCCGTTCCTCAGCACTGCGAGGAGACAGAAAAAGACACAATATCTAACTTACACTATCGATATCGTAGCACATGACTGGCAACCAGAAAGACAAAGAACTGAAATGAATATGAAAGTGAGCTAATAGTCAACTATTGGTTGACCAAGAGGTTTGTGTTCATCGATCATAAAAATAATCTTTGCTTGATACACTCAAGTGTCACATGCGTACTTAATATGCAGAGTGCTTCCACAAGCCTCCACTGGGTGTAGTTGATTAGTTACAGGCTGCAGGTTGAGCTCTGACTTGTCACACTCACCGTCTTGCTGGTGTTTCTTGGCAAAGGACATCTCCCCATCGTTCTGCAGGTGGAACCTCTGAATGCACCGGCGGACCAGGTCCTCCCAGCCCGGCTTCATGGACGCACGGAGCAGACTGGTGTCCAGGGAGGTGATCTTACCTGTGCGGGTAGAACACCTGATGTTACAGATTACTGTCATCTTTAAGATTTGAACTAAACCAGCAACACTTTATACTTGTTTCGGGCCTCATTAACTGACTGCTGTGTTTTCAAACCACCTAGGACTGAATACTTATCCACTGGGATGTGAACAACACTGATCAGATGATGCATCACCAGTAGGATCTCCTCCTCCAGTCCTACCTTGGAGGTCCTGTCGTGTGGTGAAGCTCTCGTAGGTGGGCATCACAGGTCTCTCTTTGACAGGGACTCTTCTCGCCACACAGATTAGACATGAATGGAAATCTGCATGATTGGAAAAGAATGTGTCAAAAGACTCCTGCACGCACTAATGCAGTGGGATAGAGCACGTACAGTATGCAAGCAAGAGGGAGAGAGTGTGTGCACGATAGTGCTCTAAGTAAATCAGAAATGATCAGAAAGTCAGATCTGAGCCCCTGCTTTAATCTTAACATCACCCTTGGTCATATTTTCAACCTCATCCTCGACCTTGACCCAATCTGCATTCTCATCCTCACTTTCAACCACAGCTAAACCAAAACCATTCGTCAAAACCAAACTCAGCATGAGAACCAATCACACCCCGAGTTTAGACATGAGCCTAAACCTTGGTCTCAACCTGCAGCCCCTCCATCTGTCCAACAGACACCCTCCTCCTGTCGGGGGAGAGATTGACTCAATATCTGGTTGTCAGACGTCTAAAATTAGAATGCCAGACAGATTCTGTTCCCCAGTGTGCACGTGTGTGATAAGATAAGATGGGAAGATGACAAAGTGCCACACACTAATTAGTCTCTGCCGATGGATGGGAGGACAAGCTGAGAGGAGTGGTGACGAAAGGAGGACAGGACACAAGAGACTGGGGAAGCGGGGACGGAAAAAGTGATGGGAAAAGGACAGAAAGTCAAGACAGAGATGGAAAGTCAGAGAAAGAAGATGAGAACAGCAAGAAAGAGTGAAGACAGAGAAACAAATGGAGAAAGACGAGAAAAAAACAAAGGGGAGATCAAATCAAGAGAGACAGAACAAAAGAACGACTAGTGAAAATGGAAGCAAGCAAAAAGGAGGGAGGAGAGAGAGCAAAAGGAAAAGGTCGAAATCAAGGGAAAAATTCCAACAGTGGTGTACTTCAGTGTCCATACCTTCCCCCTCTTCCTTGATAGACTTGGGTTCGGAGACAGCAAAACACTGCATGGTCTCGTACTTCTGCTGTGACGTGTCCTGCGGGTCAGACGCCGGCCGGGCTTCACCATCAGCATGAGGGTTGATCAGCATACGACAGGTGAACGTGTGGCTGTTCCTGCCAGAGGAATCGCTGCTGCGATGATTCACTGCCAGATATCAGGGGCCACAAAACAAAAAGAGGTTAGAGGTTAGCTGTCAACATAAGCATATCGAGTAAAAAGCTGGAGATCACATGGAAACTCCAAGCTTCTTCATCACAAAGTGTTTCAATATACCTGCAACCACCTGTGTTCTTTCAAACTGATGTGTGTCTAAATCTCCTGTGTAGCTTGTGTAGACAGAGGTCTGTCAGTGCAAGATTAACATAGTATTGACATTAGTTGTTTAAACATAAACTCAGTTTAACCCTACTGGTTTGACAGCTAGCTCTCGTTCAGGTTAACTGAGGTGACTCAAATTAAAACTTAAGGGGAGGTAAAAGCATTTTTTACACGCACTGGTCCAATTTGAGATTTCTGGCTAAGTTGCTTGCATAACATGACCTCGTTCAGTAGCAAGAAAATACAAGAAAACACACATCTTGGTGTTTAATTCTCCCCCTTTTTTAACATTGAGAACAAGCAGTAAACAGTGGTCAGGTGCTGTCATAATGACATTATTCACTGCTGCGATCACTTAAAGACCACGTTCCAGTAAACTTCCTGTGGTTCTTACCCAGGCTCTTGGGCAGGAGGTTCTTGACGAACTCGGCGTGATCTCCAACATGCAGCACGCTGTAGACGCTGGTGTTCATCAGCTCCTCCTGCTGGTAGCGTAAATACTGGCTCACGTTCTCCGAGACAAACACGATGTTGCCCTCCATGTTGACCACAAAAAAGAAGCCGTCCAGGGCCTGAGGGGTCGAGAAAAAGTGGGAGGGCAGAGGAGACAGGAAACAAAGGAGGTGAAGGGAGGGAATGAGGAGGAGAACAGGAAGGCAGTGGAAGACGACGAGATGGTTGAGGAGGTGAAGAAGCAGAGAGGATAAAACAGGAATATAAAGAAAAAGGGAGGGAAAGAGGAGGGGAAAAGAAGAAGAAAGGCAAGAGAAAAGGAAAGAAGAAGAAGACAAAGCAAAGGGAGATTAGAGGAAGAAGTAACGCCAGCAGGAGGAAAGAAAACACAAAGACAGAAGAAGGTAAGAGGGATAAAGAGGGAGGATTGGATGTTAATTAAAGTTCATCTGAACTTTCCACCCAAAGCTGATTAGACTCATTTCAAAAGGAGTGAATGTGAAACTCGAGGTTTTAGTCACCCACTTTGGGTTTGGCTGCCTGTGAAAAATACATGAAAAGTTTAACCATTTACTGTCATTTTGTAAGACATCCAATCAGCACGATCTTTTATTGCCAGACTTGCATTCTGATGTGTGCTTGCTAACAGAGGACCTTATTCTACAGAAAACCTGCTCTGTGTCTCTTTTTGGATCCGTGTGGACATAAAATGTGTGTTTTAAAATGTTTAAATCTAGGTATGTTTTGTGAACACTGATGCCTGAAAAACACCAAGTAGTAACTTGCAGTGTGCGATTATAATTCAAGGTATTATAGCAAGCCTAGAGTGGTTCTCCCACAGCGTCTTCTTTTGGGCGTGTATTCTTCTGTCAACTCAGCATTTACGTACAGACGGTGGCTCGTCCTTTAGCTCGCCACACGTCTCCACAAGCCTCCGACTGCACATCTGCCTGCTTGTCATCCTAATTCTGGTGCACAATAGGATGCAATGACATAGAACAAAACAGAATAGAATGCCACCTCAGTCAGTGTTGTGGCTGGTGAAAGCTATATATAGACTGTTTGTGTGTGTGTGTGTGTGTGGTCAAGCTCCTCCCCTCCTTTTCTAATCTGGCTTTTCAGTAAAGGTATTTATACCTCATTGGATCCCATGTTATACGTCACGTCACCCCCCCCCCCCACACACACACACACACACACTAAAATAGGCTTGATGACTGCAACGCCGCGAGCCAGAGGAACTCTTAACCCCCCGCATCAGAAAGACACTCCTCAGGCTCAGCCTCACACCACAGCACATGTGAAAATCCTGCAGCCTTGCTGAAGACAAGTTTGCTTTTCTCTTCTCGCATTACAGGAAAGTACGGTGTGCCCATCATTTTTCAAACACAGGATCACTGAATTCAAAGAGTTTTTTCTTCTCTTATGTGGTGTCATTTACAGGCCGCTGTTTTCAACAGCGCACCTCCACCTCCACCTCCGGTCACTTTGACCTTTAGTCTCTCCTCAGAGCTCAGCGATGAGTCAGACCAAAGTTAGGTCGAACATACCTCCAGCATCATGGGCCCAAGGGCGTCTTTATCGATGACACCCTGTCCTGTGGAGGAGACGTCGGCCTTCTGCACCTCCTCAGCATCTGCCACTGGAGTTTTTTCTGTAAAAGATAACGAGGAACATGAAAAGAGGGGGTTAAGACACTCGAGGTTCCTCCAGTTTCAGAGTCTGCACATCCTCACTGGCTGTTTCTAAAAAAAATTTCTCAGTATGAGGAGAAGTAACATTAACTAAACTAAGAAAATCACTTCTATCAATCAGTCACAAGAAAGAAAGAACTTGTATTTTTACTGTAGTGTAGTGAATGCATGATTCAATTAAGGCCCTACACTGAACGGAAGGCGGGTGCTGAATGAAGTAACTGTCTGCATGTTTATCACACAGCATGTTTGTCTTCTTGGAAAAAAACATTTTATCAGATTGAAGCTTTTTTTTCCTTCAGCTCTGGCTCTTAGAGGGTCTTTTCTTTTTTCCCTGAAAAACACTGACAGTGTTGTTTTTGTGATGATGGAGCCCTCAGGCCAACACACACACACACACTTTCTGAATGGATGTACGTGAAGACCTTTCACCGACTGCATTCACTGGCGAGTCCTTTGCTCACCCTGAGTTCCATCTCCTGCTAGTGTTCAGCTATTACCCAAATCCTGCACTGATGTGATGATGCACTGTCAGGCAGCGCGGGTTTGCAGGCCTGGAATGTCACAGGGTGCAGGTACTGCTACATTAATGCCTGGTACATTACACACATTTAGTCATTTTAGAGGCCACTCTCCTCCCTGGCTGTACCACTGGACTGTTAAGCCTCCCATGGCCCCATTAGGCCACATAGCTGACATTCCTGTTGTGGGACCAGAGCTGCACACAGTCGTCAGCCCTTAAACCCTGTCACCGCAGAGCCTGCTCGTGGCCATCATGCAGGTTGGAGGGTATTAAAGTTGTAGTGCACATTTTTTTAAAATCAATGAATAAGCTGGATTGCAAATGATCAGTGACCACCTATCAGGCTGAGGAGAGCTCACAGAAAGATGACACAAGGAACTCAGTGCTGAATGAATGAACTCAAGTTTCACACTGCAAAATGAACCCTTCCATGAATACTTGTGTGTCAACTGTAAAAATCAATATAGAGTCTCTGAGAATCATAACGGCATAACCTAAAGGTGTTTTGTGCTCTATTTCCTAATCCTCTTACGCAGTTACCCTGTGTAACAGTTTGCAATTTGTGATATGGAATATTCCTTACATTTGGCCGCAATCTCAAGCAAGCTTTTCAGCTACACACACACACACACACACTTATACAACATATTATATACTCTGCATTTATTATTAGATACTGTTGTTTTTTCTGAGCACTGGAGCAGCTGCTGAGTTGACACAGCAAAGCAAACATACACACTCATCTTCCATCTATAATATGACCCTGCAATTAAATGGGACTTGTGGGCCAAACACACACCCTTCAAAGTCATTTGACACACATACACACAAACTTACAAACACACACAGACACGAGGAGCCAAACACACTTTGCTTTGCATTTGTTCTCTCTTTGCACCAGGTGACCTTTTCGTCACACTAAACGAAGCTACTGATTCCTTTCATTTACTGCTCGTTACGCTGTAATGATTCACATGCTTCTGCTTGACTTGATCACTTCCCTCTGCGTTTGTTCATTTTTTAAAACTTTTGTTTGACACTGATTCATTTTGTGTCAAAAGCTCCTCATTATTAGATAGTGAAGCTGCTGGACAGCAGTGGGTTTCTGAAGTCCACCACACAGCTGTGCAACTTGTGTATCCTCTGTGTGTGTGTGTGTGTGTGTGTGTGTGTGTGTGTGTGTGTGTGTGTGTGTGTGTGCTTATTCAGCTGTTGTTTTCAGACACAAACAGTGCTAAAAACACGTGGGCGCCGACTGGCTGACCGCAGGAACAAAAAGAGGAGAGGGAGGATGAGAAAATGAGTGATGGAGAGAGGGGACAGAGCAACACGTTCAGGACAGACAGAGAGGAAAAGGTAAGGAAAGAAAGGCAAGAAAGAGAGAAGAAGGAGAGGAGAGAGGAGCTAGCGAGAGGCGAAGAGTAAGGGAAGGAAAGGAGAGAGACTGTTGACAAGGGAAACATATAGGAAAATGAAAAAAAAGTGGAGGAAACGAAATGAAATGCAATGACAAAACTGCATAAGTAAAGGGGAAGATTCAAAGCAGAAAAAAGATGGAGAGCAGGAGGGAGGGAAGGTGGAAAGGAAAGGAAGCTGAAGGAAAGGAGAGAACGGGGAAGACTAGTAGGAGATAAGGAGGCCGAGTGAACGAGCCGAGGGCAGATCTGCTGCTTTCCTCTACAGACTTACATCCTGTTGGTCAGTGTTACATAACAGCTCTTCCTCGCTCTGTCTCGCCCTCACACACGCTTTATTATTACACGGTCTGTGTTAACAATCACATACATTTCAGTTTGTTGACATACACTTTAGTTGCCACTTTGGTGAGAACAGACATACAGGACAGAGCCAGAGTCGCAGCAATTTCACAAAAGTTTATCCGCCATTTTAGAGCCTACCAGGAATAAGTCAGAATGCAAGCGTCAGTGTCCATTTGTCGCTATCCATGAATCACTGCGTTTTCAGGTTAGTTTGTGTAGTTGGTTGCAATAATGTTCTACAACTAAAGTTGTCTTGGATTCTCAGTGAAATAACTGATCTGTATGCAAATGGATAGGTGTTGGACATGTCCATATGCCACCCAGTACATGACATGTATAACCCACAGATTTATCAGACTGGGCAGGTTAAAGATACGGACAAAGCTGAAAGATTCAGAGATTGAGTCCCTCACATTTTCAAGTTCCAGCACGTCAATGCTCATTGAGACTCGTGTTCTGATGAATTCGTAGAAGAAGGAGAACATTAAGAGGAGGACACAAGGTGAACCAGAGAGGATTCTTACCCTGCTCCTTGATCTGCCTGATCTGCTTCACCGTCTCTTTGAGGATTGCACATTTGTCTGGCTTGACGTTGAGGTCGTCCATGTCGTTGATGTTGGCAAAGATGAGCTCGGCCAGCTCCTCGATGTACTTGTTCTCCTGCTCCCGGTTCCTCCTGTCAGTGCTCCTCTTGGGGCTGGAGGACGGAGAGAAGAAGGTCTTTGCCTTAAAGTCCTAAATAAAGCTCCTATAAAGCTGCTCATATAAGGTCATAGAAAGACTTTGTTAAACTATTTGTGAGCCAAACTTTCTCTCAGGAGAAAGATGCTTACTTCTTTGTATGGAACAAACAGCTAACATGATCAGGGATTACAAAGTACAGATCATAAAAACCCTCCCGGCGACTACAACTGAGGACATCACAGATACTGCGCTCTCACGTCATGAAAACGCTTCATGGCGTCTGATGGACTTTGTTGTGCAGTGACTATTTTGTCTGTTGTGAAACACAGACATCCTCCCTCTGACAGCAAGTCCACTTCATAACAGCCTCAGTACAACATGAGCTACAACACCCGCGTGTCCTCGTGATAACCTCGGTGCAGTGCAAATCAGTACATCGTCGCTACAACCTTCATACATCCTCTCCGACACTGGAAGCACAATGACTTGTTAGCCATTATATAAACTGTCGTCTGCAAAAATGCTGGAGCAGCATTTTTTCTTCATCGACCTGCGAGAGCCTCGACTCCCCAACCCCACCCACCCCACACCCACACCCACACCCACCCCCAGGGTTTTCTCTCACTCCCTGAATAAACTTTTGTAACTTTTTCTTTTCTTTTTTTTTAGAAAAACAAGAGCCGTGTAAATCAGTTATGACGCACTGATTATATGCTGACTTTTAGGATATTTAAGCTTCTATTCAAACTCAAATGGTTAGACAGGAAGAAACAGGAATCAATAGGAACAGGAATCAATGAGCGACACCCAACCCTGAAAGAGGATAAAGAGGACGCGGATAATTAATAACTGACCGCATACTGCACTGAACCGAAGACCCTGGTGAGGTGACGAAGCATCCTGGAGTTACAGTTAAGAATTAGAAGCACATGTGGTTTCTGCTGTGTCACAGTGAGGATTTAGTGGTGCCATTGTTAGACAGTTTTCACCTGGGGCCCAGGAGGTCTGACTGACAGTCCTTCCTCTTCTGAGACTCCCCCCCTCTGGGGAGCTCCCCCCCACTACTCATCTTCAGCAAATATCAGCACCTGGAGGGAGAAAAGAGGAGAGAACAAGAGAACTTTGGCTGGACGTATTTAGAACAAATGCAGGGATATAAGAGAGAAGAACAATCAGTCGAAATGTAGGATATACAAAATGTGGTTTTCTAGTTAAAATAAAAATACAAATATCTGCCATCCAATTAGTAGTTCTTCTACAACACAGCATACATTGCTGTGTTGAAACAGCAACCTGTTACAGTAAGGTAACAGTAATAACCTTTTCAAAACCTGTTTGAACATTGGAAATGCACCTCAGTTGCCGGCAGTGCCTGTATTAATATTTAGTCACGGTTACATAACAAAGCCAAGGAGCTCAGCTTCCAAGCAAGTTCGCTTCTTTGGGGATTTACACTTTAAGCTTACGATTTCAGAGCTATTCCAGTTATTTGGCGTAAAACTTCCCTCATCTGCCTCTTAACTGATGTGCAAAAGAAAGCATGTGAAGACGCTTTTAATTCCACGCAGCACATGTGCATCTGCGCATCGTGAAAACCCAAAATCTGAAAAGAGCACTCCTGTCTGTTCCTGTGAGCGTGACAGCATTATTAACCAAAGTATTATACACAGACACGAGTCAGCGTGCTGGAGATGTACACAAGCTGTCTGGATGGTGCATAATCAAACAGGGAGCGTGCTCATGACTTATTAAAACAATGCATCATTGTAATGTGCCTGCAGGCAACATGTGGGAGGCCCAGTGGGGATACAGTAGGTGTCAATAATTAGTTAGAAATAGCCAATTCATGTAGGCATTCACACTGTTCTTACACGAACAATTCAGGCAAATAAGCGGCCTTTAATAGAAGTCATAATGTTGAGAGCCAAACTGTCTTGACAATATTTTCGTGATCCTCAGAGCGCGGTGTAAGAATAAAAAGAAGAGATGTGTAGGCAGGTGGAAGGGAAAAGTTGCACCATATGGTCACCTCATGCTGCTCCACCTTCTACCACGACACCGGTGACAAAACTCCTCTTGTTGGCCCAACACAGATTTTTCCAGCCCACTTTCATCTCATTTTTAGCTATTAATTCAAACAGAAAAAAAAACTTTTAAATTCTCAGCCATTTTTGCAGCAACTTCTGACATTATAGCTCATTTCTAAGCTGGATTTTCCATGATTGTCTACTTTTCTTAAGGCTGTTGGATTCAGATTTGATCTTCTGCGCTGTTTTTGCCTTCTCTGTCTTTAACATGATTTCTATTGTGTTTTTGACTTGGGATATCACACTTGAGTAGTAAAGCCTTCAATTTCTCTTCCTTCATTAAAGAATTTAAAACTGCATTTCATGATTCAGCTGAAAACAGTGGCAGATTCACAGTCAGTAGTCCAGCAGCACTGAGATCAACACTAGCAGTTATTTGCGCTCTAATTGAGTCAACCGCGCTGACGTCGAACAGATCAATATCTCTGGCAGTCATTTGTCAGTTGGTTGGTTGTAGAACATACAGTTTGAAGTCATTTTGTAGGCCTAATCTTGATAAGACACAATAATTTTCCCAAATAAGCTGGTTACTGTATAGATGTTCAGGAAATAAAACGAGTAAACTGACTGATTCTAAAAAGATTATAGACAGAATTTGGTGCTGGACGTGGCGTATCTTTACTTATGTGCACAGTGAGGCAGCAGGGAGAAGCAGCGTTTGTCAGGTCGGTAGGCCTTTAAGACCCTTCAATGGGCCAACACATCACCTGACTGTTACATAACAGCCGGTCTGTGGGGCTGATACTGAGCAGATGAAGGGAGGAAAGAGGGATGAGGCAGAGAGAGAGAGAGAGAGAGAGAGAGGAAACAAGGGAGGAGGGGGAGGGAGACAGAAAAGAAAGGCGATCAGAAGGAAAGGGAGAAAGAAAGAGAAAAATAACAGACAGAAGAAGAAGGTAAAGTGGAAGGGAGATGTAAAAGAAGGAGTAAGAAGAAGGTGGGAAAAGGATCAAACACATAAACAATATTTATCGGTGAAGATATTAAAAAAACATCAATCAGCAATTACAAATAAGACATGAGGGTGTCAATGGGTGGGGGTGACAGGAGGAAGAAAATGAGAAGAGGGGCATCTGTTGCTCTGAATAATCAGGCCTGAGGGGGGGAGGAGAATATGGCCTAATTACACCACGAGAGGAGAGAAGAGATGCAACATGTAAGTTTATGTAAGTCAGACCTGCCACCACGGCAAGAGACGAGAGAAAAACGAACTGGCAGTATATAAAATTAAAGATATCTGTGAATCAAACAACAAAATTGTAAAAACAATAAAACTGTCTTTTAAAAAAATCATTAAAACCTCAAAGAGCTGTCAACCACAGCTTATTATTGTTGACATCATGTTGCCTGGAGATACCATCATCATCATCATCATCACCATCATCATTATCAGGAGCCCAAATAGGTGACCTCAGAAGCAGTTGTAAGCCAGCTGACACACACACACACACACACACTTAAATGTTTCAGTCAGTATCTAAAGATGCATGTGTGCCCACCTTTACACACACACACACACACACACACAGAAGCACATGGCTCTGCGTACAAACACACACACACACAGAAACACACGCTGAATTAACACGAATGTGGCCCTCGACAAAAGCCTCGGCCCCGTTCAGCCCAATACTAATGCAATCAGAGGAGCCAAGAGCTTGGCAAAGTGAAGCCATTTAAAAACAATTTGAGCCGGACAGAAGAGACGAGGCCAGAGGGTCAAGCCAGCCATTAAGGAATTAAAGTGGAGGATCGATCACGGGCGGTTAAGGGGGCTCCGCCTCCAGTAGGAACCGTCACACGTCAGTTTCTTTGTTTTGTGTTTCTGAAAAATAACACTATAGTAACAAGGTTAGGTTTTCACAGGTGTGTTGGAGGTGCCATGTGCAGCGTTCTCACATAAAAGCCGCTTCGTTTCAACATCCTGAATAATTATTGTAAAGGAAGGGAAAAACAATGCTGATTATGAGGAACACCGTAATAATAATATATATAATATAATATGGAATATCGCCATCTTCTTGTCTGTGTACAGTATTATATTACGGTGTCACATTTAACTTGACAATGACACACTGAAACATATACATTTATCAGAGCTTTACTACTGCTCTGAATTGTGTTTTATCCTCATGGCTGCTGCTACCCATGTTGGTTCGTCTCATTTATTTAACTACAAGCTGTCTTTATGGTCTGTTTGGCTTTTAAGGAATATTCCTTGAAGTCTACTTCCTGCTTACAGGTGACAGGCAGCAGTTAGGTGTCGGGTTACAGCCAGATGGAGTTCAGGTGGGGATAAAGAGGTGGAGGTGGAGCAGAAACACAGCGCTGAAGCCAACTTAGCTGTAATTATGACTCGCTGTGACAATAACAATAATGAAGCAGCACACAAAGTGCAAGAAAGTTTGTTAGTAAGGTCCAGGTAATTACAAGACACGCTGTAAAACAGCTGAAGAAATGGTGGGGATGTTGTGACAATCACATTTGCTCGAGAGGCCTCCCCTGACAAAATGATAGTTGTCATGGAAGTAAAGCACACTATGGGCTGTTATTAAAGTAATGAGTCATCCTCAGGCATTAGCTTGCAGAATAATTGAGGTTTTGAGCCTGCAACAGAAAAACGACTGACCACGCAGTCTTATGCAATGACTGACGGCACCAAATTAAAACTAATGTGTTTTTGCAGGGACAGTGGACAATGTCTGCCTTTATACTAAATGTAATAACACCTTTGCACCTATAGAGCAGTGGTGGATCCCCCACAGCCCAACCCTTCATCAGCACCAAACATGTTCCCTTTAATTCATTTCAGTCTGGGTGTTAATTAACTATTAATCACATCAAGTGGATGTAATAGTGAAAGTATTTTTATGCAACTGAACTTTTAGCTTATTAATTTAATTATTTTGCTGTTGCTTTTAACTATTTCACCTCCTCATAATTTCAGTAACACGTAAAGTAATTGTTGAAGCCAACTCAGTATGTATTTCAGATCATTAATTCAGTCTTTCTGATTAGTTGAGCTACTCTACAGTCTCTTCACGTAGCCTCTCCAGACAACCCCAGGTACATGGACAGATTGATTCTGGTTGGGGATCACTGCTTCAGAGACATTAAAAGTCAACAACCTGTGCCGCGCGACCACAAGTGGACTCAGTTTGGACTCAGGGACTCGGGGAGGAGAACATCGTGTTTCACTCTGACTGAGTGGTGGGACCATCTCCACGTTGGTGCCTAAGCTTCTGTCTAAGCCAGCAAACCCTCCCATCACACACAGGGACGTAAAGTAGATTTAATACCCTGCTGAGGCTGGATTAAAAACGGTGGCTTCGCCCGCACCGAAGGGCCCGCGTCGTATGCACGGTGGGTGTGTTTGTCTGCGCGTGAGTGCATCTCTGTGCGTTGCCGTGCTCGCTTCAATACGTCCAATCTCTTTATGTACATCTCTGCTGTTTGACGCCAACGCTCACGCTGCTCTGAGCCGGTGGCTTTATGGCCTGAGGCTTACCGCCCGTTGCTGGGGACGACAAACACGGTGTCAGTCTAGCCGGCTTTACATCTCTGGATCGTATCACAGAAACACCTATTCTACAACACAGTGACTCAAATTTAAAAACTACCTCATCGCTTTACACAAAACAAATGTGTTAAAGTGCAACAGAGGAGGGAAACTCGTACTGCTGCTTCTATTGACATCCTGAGGCTCATTAGCGCTGACTCAGCCAATATAAACAAGCCATACTGGACTTCCAAGGGCTTTTTTGACTAAACTAACACAATAGAAAGAGCACAAGCTACCGGTTGGGCTACAGAGCAGGAGGCACTCCTCCTCATGTCTGTGGAAGAAATGATTCTCCAACATGGTGTCAAAGTTAAAGACATTATTGAAATTGATTTTTTTTAACCTTAAAAACAACCGATTGATTTGAAATCAAGACTTCAAAGAGTTTGTATCTAATCAAAGCTAATCTGTCCACCAAATTTCATGGGAATTAGTTTGTTAATCTCAGTGATGGGCAGACAGGTGGCTGAAAGGTTCCGATGCAAGGTCCCTTCATAAATCATAAATGTATTTTTTGAGCTTTTATTTATTTTACATAAAAAAAAACATTGAGGAGGTTAACTCATGAGAGTGGAGTCGAGATGTACAACAACACAGCAGTGTATTATCGCTAAAAGTTAAAATAAAGGATAAATATGCTATGGCGTGGCTAAGAACTGGAGAAATAAATATGATTAAGTATAAACATTAAAACGAAAAACAAATGACAAAAAGCAACAAATCCTGACACATAAGAGGCTCTGAAGCAGCGCATGCACTTTTCACTTTCAGATTGCAAAAATGGCAACTGACTTTCTTTCCATCGACCAGTCGATTTCTATTTCCTATTCTGTGACAAGACGGATAGCTTTCTTCATCACAGTCGGTGAGCTCCAAAGCTACGTTCTCCCACAAACTCTTTCACCTCTCATACGAACGTGAGAAAACTTGAAAACCATGAATCCTGTGAACCAATCAAACCTCAAACAGAATTTCATTTTGTTGTTTTGAAAGGGGAGTTCGTCAGGCGGTCGACCAATTTACGTCTAAAATTCAGTTATCATGACAACAAAACAGTCGCCCCCTCCAGCCACCTGGCAGCCCCGTCTTTATTTGGTGAATTGTTGTCAAAGTTTCCAGAGACTCCTGACACGACTGTGCTGGAATGGAAAGCAAACGGCTTTCTGTGTGCTGTGAAGTGAGTAAAATTCAAGCTGTACACACTGACCCACTTCGACCAGTGCCCTTTAAACCGGCCACCACCCCCACCACACACACTTCCCTGTTTCAACAAACACAGACTAATTGGTATTTGAATGATAACAGAAGTCACACTGATGCGTGATGATGATTAAATCTCACCTGAGTACCACACATTTTTAAAAAACGGCCACTTTTTTTGACTTTTGTCTTTAATCTCACCCTTAACATAGTTTAGCATTAGCTGGAGCCACATGCTATCGTCACTAAAGTCAGTAGAAATGGTGGACGATGTTTCCAATTGGAAATTTGTTTCTTACTAAATCAACTCCAAACTTTAATAAGCAGAACATACTGAAACCCAAACTGCAACCACAGAAAATCCAAGAAAATCATCTGGTTAACTGAAAGCTCATCTCAGGCAGGAAACTCAAGTGCAACTATCAGAGCTTCAGAGACAAGGAAGGAGCCAATAGAGACAAACATTTTATGAATTCATATAAACTGTTTAGATGTTTGTTTAGATGGTTTGTGTTGCAAGCTGCTCAGCCAGCAGCCGCTCGTTACTCTGCATGTTCAGCTTCATGTAATGCGAGAGCCCCATCGATTATAGACCGGAATCAATAAGAGACTGAACATGCCTGCCCAGATGCTAACTCAGTTGTAAATACACGCACACACACACACACACACACACAGGCACATAAAAAACAACACAACATCAATACTGAAGAATAAAAAACACACACACACCAAATGCAAGTTCCCATGTGCACCAGTTTGCACATGGAAGACTGGCTCGCTCTGTCTCTCTCTCACACACACACAAAAAGTAAAATAAAATAAAAAACAATTGCTTCTTGCCTTGGAGAAAAACTCAAAGCACAAAGTAAGTCAAACTGGCAGAATGACAAACGCTTAGCGCAGCTAACACAGAGATACCACACACCCTGACACACAACGCCGAGTCAAACATTTGTGTCCAAATCTGGTCCAGCGGTTAAACTCTGGACTCTCCAACGCGTACGCATGCATATTGCAGTCAGAGAGAAGCCTGTACACACACACACACACACACACACACACACACAGAGAGAGAGAGAGAGAGAGAGAGGGAGGCTTTGTTTATTGTCAGTGACACTCGCTCTCTCGTCATGCCCCGTGAAGTGTTGTGCTACAAACAACATTCAACGGCAGCCAAATGTGGACACAAACTCCTGAGTGTGATAGCACAGAAAGGACAATGACTCTCAGGGAATTAAAACAAAGGGTGTTCGTAGGGGTGTAAGAATACAGCAGCCTCGTCCACCAAGTCAACAGACAATGTGGTTGGATGATATCTGACTGAAGACCTCTCAACACCAGAAGCTGTGATAACACCTTGTGCGCTAATATTGAAAACTGACCAAATCCTGTAATCAAATTTGATATAATACAGCTTAGATCTGATATAATGACTCAACTGGCTGGAGATAAGTTAACTGACAGGACGAGTCACAGAGCTTTAAATGTCACTCAAAACGAAAGCAAAAATCATTTAAAGGTGTTGGCTGAAGTCTTCACGCTGGTCTACTGGCCTGGGGGTCAAACTCCACATTCAACTCAGTGATTGACTTATCTGCTGTTGCAGCTTGTGTCAGTGTGAAAATTAACATATAGTCACAGCTGAGCGACTTCACAAAACTCAAATAGAGATCCAGAGAGAGGATCCGGTCCGTAAATAAGTTATCATTTGGTATGCAGGGGAACATAATCATTAAAAGGTTTGCACCGTGTGAAATCGTGCTTTCAGATGGTGGATTCACTTCCAGTAAGTCTTTCTTCTGATAAAGGCTCATCACTGTTAACTTATAGAAAGTTACCATCCTGTGTGGGCAGTCATTACTAACACAGTCCTCACACCTTATACTGCGAAACAATTTTTTCATATTCTTCTAAAGTGTCACCCGTCATCACGAAACTCTGCTTTCACCAGGAAGCAGCAAAAATGGCTGTGGATGAAGCAAAGCCGCTGCTTTCTGAATGAGTGTTAACAACAGTTGTTGTTGAGGCACAGCAAACAGAGTAAACAGGGGCTGCCGGTTACACCTCAGGTGACAGAGCAGCTACAGGCCTGCTGACTGTGCACTCTCTGTGGGTGTGGGTGTGTGTGTGTGTGTGTGTGCGTGCGTGTCCAAGTGAGACCAGTCATTCATAACCACTCCTCTCCAACACACACTCACACAGTGTCAAAACCACTATAATACACGACAGCTCAAAGTCCAGTATGACCGTGAGCATCAGCTCCTTCTCAGCAGTGATGTCACAACGATACAACTTGAATTGTGTTCAGAATAATTAAAACATTCATTATAATAATATATATATTATTATTATAGATATAATCTGAAGTAAATAGGATTGTTAGTACAATAAAATATATGCTCCTACAATTCAGAATTAAAAATGTCCTCTTCATCCAAAAGAAAACCAGTCACTCAGCTGCCTCCCGTCACAACACACGCACTCTGATTAATCACCCAAAGTGGCTGACAGGAACTTCAACAACTTAGTGTTAGTGTTTACTAATGCGGCTAAAGGTTTGTTTACATCACAACTGGGAGTGAAACTTCGCTTACTGTCATCTGCTGAGGAATATTCATCCACGAGTGAAACTCACTTCCACTGTCATTAGAAACGTAGCTCCAAATCATGCTGTAAAAACATTACAGACTGTGCCTTTAAGTCTGTTATCCTGTCGGAGTCAGATAGTCTCATACCTCCGCTTTGGTTAAACCAGTCCATAACCAGTCCTGAGCTGGCCAACCATCCCATGCCGGCTGCGCTTGTGTTCACACAGTCCACACGTCAATTCACAACACACACACACTCGTTTTGTGTCTCCCCTCTTTGCTCTGCAAGATTACCTTCCGCAAGTGTGTGCGTGCATGTGTGTGTGTGTGTGTGTGTGTCATCTGCGCCTAATGACAGCTGACAAACTACATGCCACAAATCCTCTCTCTCTCTTTCTGTCCCCTCCCCCATCACATAGATATACACACACTCCTCCCTGTCTCCTCCCACAACACACACACACACACTCCTCCCTCCTATTAGCCAATGTGCCGGAGAAAAAAAACCTCCCTCCCTCCCTCCATCCAACACACACACACACACACACACACACACACACACACAGCCGTTCTAGATACTGAATGATTTACATGACCTGTTGTTCTTACATTTTCAGTTTGTGGTAGTGCAGAGCAGCAGTATAGTAGAGTATAATTTCCTGTCATTTTCACACGGATACTGAGGATTTCGCTCCAAGAAGCCATTTGTACAAATTTATTACGAGTTTCAAAATAACAATAAAAATGTTCGGTCAAACATTGGCGGAGTGTTGGTAATTTGTGGTTGATTCTAGGATTATCACAAACACTAAATCACCAAAAGTATGTGGACCATCTGCATTAACGTGCTGTCAAAACTGTTTCTTCCCACAAACTTTTGGATCCTGGCTGCAGGGGATTTGCTCCACTTCCTGTTCCAGTTCATCCCAAAGGTGTGGGATGGGGAGGAGGTCAGGGCTCAAGTTCCTCCTCCGTTTCTTAAAGGATCTGGTTTTGTGCACGGGGGCATTGTCATGTTGAAAGAAGAAATGGTTCTTTCCAGACTGCTGCAACAATTCTAGAAGCACTCTTTTGTCTGAAGGTATGTGGCATTGTTGGAAAAAGCGGCTTAAAAACAGCGTCAGACCAAAGACAGAACGCGTCCACATGCAAGCTCTTTGGCAGCAAAGCATCAGATTTTCAAAACTTCACTTCGCAAACTTCCAAACTTAAAGCAACTGAAAGTGCAGCACAGAGAGAGAGACTGTTACTGTGCATTCAGCTCTTGTGTTATAAGCCTCATCTGTGTTTTTGATAATAAGCCTCACACTAAGTGAGGTGGCACAAGACACGAGTGAAACCGAGAGGAAAGGAGAGAGCAAAGCGTCGTTTCAAAAATGACAAAAGCTGCAAGTGCTGGTGGAAGCAGCTGTTTCACAGGTCTCTCTCTCTCTCTCTCTCTCTCACACACACACACACTCACACTCACACTAGCACACACACACTTTTCTTTCACTTTCCACATTGTCATGCCAGGGTGTCACTGTTTGCTTTGTGAGCCGGTTGCAGACAGCCAGTTTTAATGCTGCACTGTATGAACTCCAGCAGAGTTTCTCAGCCTTTAATCCGACCCTGTTCACACTCTGGTTCTCAAGTCCTCATCAGAAGTTAGGCTTGAAAACAATCGAGGAGAATATCAACACTACGCAATACTACGGCTCATTACACGCTGCTCACTTTTTTGCTCCACGCATCACACACCCATCCAGTTTACATACTACAAGAAAAAACGGAATTAGAATTAACTAATTAATTAATTAAAGAAAGAAAGAAGTATCACTACATCGGATCATTAAGGTCTGTTTATGAAATTACAGGAATTAAAAAGTAACGATTCAGTGAGAGTATTAGACAAACAAACTTTGGTTCATCTACCTAAACAAACTAAACTGTTAGCGTCAAATAAGCTCCGTTTTTATCGTGTTGTCAGCTGCAGACATACCTCAAATTTAATGGGCTCACTCACCTCACATGCAAAGCATCCTGGGTAAACATCCACAAAGCGTGACCTTGTGACATCATTCAGTCTTCTCTGTAAAACACATGAAACAAAAATGATTTAACGTTCGAACAGTGAGACCCTGTCAGCCCTAATAAGCGCCTCTAAAAACGCTGCTTCCTAAACATCCCATGATGCAAATCAGGAGGATTTTCACGAGAAGGTGTCAGCGCAGGCTTTCTGGTAAAGATGTTTACTCTCCAAACCCAAGCTGAGATGACTGATGTCAACAGGGTGCTTTCCAAGACACGTAAACTCACTTTGATGGACTCGCCCTTTCATGCTGAATGGATTTATGCATTTATAGATAATGATGAAACGCTGAAGTGGATTTAAAGTTTCCAGGGTTGAAGTACTGCTGAGTGAGACACTTCACCACACCACAGGAGTGGATCACTCATCAAGTACAACCGGGGACCACACCCAGGATCAAATGAATGGAAGCGTTCGACAAACACGTGTTGAGTTTTTTAAAATGTAAAATCATTCAGCAGAAGTTCACCTTAAACATCATCCTCTGCTTATGCTGGAAGTCTCAGTGTTGCCCACAATAACAAGAAAACCTGCTGCTTTTCCCAGACACTGACCCTGCCTGGGAGGACGATTCAGAGAGTTTTGAGGCCTTTTGCACACTGCGACGCTGACCTGGGCCAGCATGGTGCTGGTCCAGGTTCACTGAGTTCCCACTGGCTTCGGGTTCATTGCTCTGCCGATGCAGAAACCTGCTCGAATCTCACAAGAAGAAGCATTGTGCAGTTCACATGTTCAGGTTTTATTTTCATGTTGCAGACAAACTGGGTCTCCACTGAAATGTTACCGATCGCATGTCTTGCCGTTGTGCCCTCGAGCAAAGGCAGTCAAGTCGGCCTGTGTTGTTGTCCCCGTGTCATCTTATGTAATCGGGTGAAGACTCATCTTTTCAGGAAATATTACACGTCACATGTTCTGCTCAGTGAATCACATCCTCTCTCCCACCTCTTCTTCCCTCTTAATGTCTTAGAAATGTTTTGTGAGAAAGGTTACTGTGACTTTGACCCTACTTGCTGCTATTTCTGGTTGTTAATGTGTTTAACTGAAGCTGTACGTGATTCTGAGTAAGACTTTCACCTAAATGCCTGACCAAGGATGGTCCTTCCCAGTCTGTCCAATGAACTTGAAATCGCCACCATAATTATCTTAGGGCTCTTGCTGTCAGTGCCCGTCTCATTGAGTCATATAAAAAGTTTACGCAGATTCAGTGTCAAAGATCCACACGAGAACTTCTTCCTTGAGCCACTGCCTGATGGGTAACTGGCAGCGTGCTGATGCAAGTCACTCGTTACAATAATCTACTGTCCTGTTTCCCAGCATCGCACGCGCAGCTCGGGTCACCACATCCCCGCTACTGTATGTCAGCATCTACGTATGACTGACGTGTTTTCAGGATGGTCCACTAGAACACAGGCAGCCCAACCACAGCTGGGTTTCTTTTCCAGGGATTCTACCATGCATCACAAGGATTTTTCATACGTTTTTATGTGCATTAAGAAAAAACTTCCTCTACAATGGTTTTAATTGTCCCTGACTGGAGAATTTGCATCACAAACAGTTCAGCTCTGAAAACCGACTCCTAAAAACGGCATAACAGTAGTGATGTGTGCAATGAAGTGGTCAATCCCTGCCATGATATACAGCAGAAGAAAAGTTGCCATCTTTAGCTAGCACGCAGTGTGAGTGTGTGAGTATGTGTGTGCGTGTGTGTGTGTGTCGGCGTGGGAGGGGTTACTGTAATCAAGAGCACCAAATGAAAAGTAGTAAAAGAAGAAGTGGGTTTTTTTTGGTCAGTGGCCAAATCCGAAACATCTGCTGGCTCTTCCCCTGCTGTGTGTGTTGTTACTGAGTGTATGTGTGTGTTTGTGTGTGTGCGTGTGTGTGTGTATGTGTGCATGGGTGAGACAGCCGCCCTCTTAGTCAGCTGGACACAGTGGACTCAAACCACACAACACTTCAAGACACACCTGCCACCAGCGAGAGATAGCTGCATATGTGTACATGTGCCTGTGTGTGTGTGTGTGTGTGTGTGTGCGCGTGTGTGTGTGTGTGAGTGTGAGTGTAGGAGGGACGGACAGCTGATCTCTACGCAACTGCTTTGTGAATTGCACAAGTACAAATGTTCTTTCTGTGGCTGTGATTGAGTTGTAGCAAAGAGCTGTCAGTTTTGACTTTTTTCAGTTTTTCAGGATTCACATATTCTGCAGATGTAGGAGATGTAGGCAGAAGCTCCTGAAAAACTGGTTAGTGGAACTTAAATAAAGACCATTGTAAGCAAAAAGAAAAAAAAATTATTATGTTTCCAAATGTAAGAAGCTCAGCCAAAAAACCTTTCAGCTCAGAATGGGCTTCTGGAGACAGATTTACAGCTACAAAACGGGGAGGGAAATGCAAATAACTTAATTATTATACCTCAAGGGAGTTTGCTGTGTGATCAAGTCCAACGGAAAACAATTAGTCATCCACTTGTGCAGTCACAAACAATGTCAAAGAGTGGTTTTTAATTCAGCAGGTGTTTGTGGATCTTTACACCAGAAGAGCTCGTGTCAGAGTCCGTGTTTGACGGACGGCAGGCAGAACCACGAAGGGGGAAACTTTAAAACTTCACTGTGAGCTGTGATACTGACAGCCAAGGACCACATCAACATCTGTCTGAAGCTGCTGCAATTATTATGCGATTAGTCCCTCGAAAGAAAATTAGTCGCAAACTACTCTGATATTCATTTCAATGATTTTTTTTCAGCAAAAATGTCAAACGTCTGTTAGCTCCAGCTTCTTGAATGTCAGGTTTTGCTGCTTTTCTTTGTCATTTATGAGACTGAACAAAAATATAAATTCCTGAAGACCGATTTGAAAAGTTAATAAAACTCCAAGAAACACAAACAAACTGATATGCACACATTACTAACGGTTTGTGTTTGAGACCTAACTGTGAGGTTAAGTGATGGAGGCTTCACTGTTAATTACTTGCATATGAGACTGCGATTGACTTTCATAACCAAACACACACACACTGTCTGTGTAAGACACAAAGAGAGGGAAGAGTAAGAGCCACAGAAACTCAATGAGAGACATGCAGAGAGTCGGCCTACTTCCTGACTGTGATTAATTTGTGTTACTAAGCAGCTCAGTGGTAACTCAGAGATCCTCAGCTACACTGAGCTCAGAGCTGATTTACTGTACGGCCACACTCCGTCTGCAAAACAACCCATCAGTGATCTCAAGAGCAAAGGTAAACACGTAAAACACATCTTCACCTTCAGACTGCGAACACTGATTCAAAGATCAGTCCTCCGGCCGCACACGTGCTGGATCAAAACATAAACAAACGTGGCCGTTTCAGTCTCGAAGCTGCTCTGACTGTGAAAAAGCGACAAGTTGTCAGTTTGCCATCCTCTCAGTAGTTCCTGATGCAACAAACTGAATAACTTACAGCGAAACATCCACAGTTTGCCTGCAGAATTTCAGGTGACAAACTGCAGTGTGAAAGTGGGATCAGGCAGAGAACCGGACTATCAGATTTAGGCACTGCCATGAGTTCTGGCAGCGACAACCACAACAGGACTTCTTTGACTACTCAGTCGCCTTGCTGTCATCTTAGCACCAGCATCCTGCAGCCAAAAAGCAGTGATGAGCACCACAATTAGCTCTGGCCACAGCCCACATTTGTTCTGCAAAAGCTTGTTATGCTATTAGCTTGTATTATCTGGCTGGAGGCCTGTGGACTCTCTCTCTCTCTCTAATTCAGCTCTGCTGTGCTGGAGAATTACAGCCGCCGTCAACTCCAGCTAACCAAATTAGCACTTGTTATGCAACCTGCTACACTTGGCTCCAAGGTCTGCTGCTTCAACCCTGCACAACTTTCATTACAGTTTGTACATAGGAAGGTCCAGCAGACTAATCCAAAGCTGACTGTACACATTTGGTTTTATTTTTCCTTATCAAAGCAGTTTAATGTTTAAGATGCACAAAAGGGGTTTAATGTTATGCTGCCTTTCAG
Organism: Scatophagus argus; assembly: GCF_020382885.2. NCBI lineage: Eukaryota > Metazoa > Chordata > Actinopteri > Scatophagidae > Scatophagus > Scatophagus argus. The sequence continues at coordinate 2,417,883 of NC_058505.1, read as the reverse complement.
GTCCCATCAAGGTCAGATACTCAAACAACACAACAGACGTGAGAGTCAGAAGGCGGGTGAAGTTCCTAAAATAAGAAGTCACATCACATCTACGTGGTGGCGCGTTCATCTTTGCTGAACCTTAACCTGTAACATCATATGATCGGCCAAAAAAACAACAATGCCGGCTGGATGCTTTGGAAATTGAGGAGTCATTGATTCTGGCAGTGAACCCCGTTTTGTACGATATTATAAAATATCAGCCTACACACTGCAGCGAATGCAACTCAAACTTTGACAGCTACGTGTCCAAAAAAACCCACATTCACTTCAAAACGTTAAGTTTTCAGGGCGTGACGCTGCTGTTCTGTTTGTAGTCAGAGCATACATTATATTATTGTTACAGACACTTTCTATTACTTTAAAACTGTTAACTTATAACTCTTTTTATTTTTGAAACTGTTCTGCACTCTATTCTGTTATTGTGAGCTGCCATGACAAGTGAACTTCCCTGCTGTGGCATCAATAAAGTTCATCTCTCTCGATTTACGACAGTAGAATTTCACTTGGAAACTGTGGCGGCGCCAAACTGCACGAAATACCAGTTTCACCTAATGTTACTTTGATATATAATCCTCAAATTTCTACACTCTTCAGTCCTTAAAACATATTACTTAAGACAACTGATGTGATGTGTGTCACGCTGCTGGTTTTCTTACACAGAAATGAATCTTAACATGGCGAATCAGCTTTTAGCCTTTATCCTAAACGTATCTCGTGCTGTACCACAGACTACTTTTAATTAAAAGCTTTTACATTGCCTGGATTTGAATCTTTTGACTCAGCATGTGCCAGCATCTTGCTCACTCTGTTATATGAAACTGTCACTCTCAGTATGAGTGACTGAAGCGTTTCTGATGTATCTAAAGCGAGTGCACACACCTTCCAAGGTGTAGCTCCATCTCAGCAGAAACACCTTGTCTGCCCATGAGCGGTGCTATTTTTGAAGAATGAGAGAACCAAAAATAAAACCTCCGTGTTTTGTTCGGTGCGTCTCGCGTGCTTTAAATTATGACTGGAGATCAACAAATAAGCTTTATCTGAAAGGCACAGAATCCTCTGCGCTAATCATCATGAGCCTCACAGACCAGTGCAATATGGGGCGGACGTTTTCTAAAAATGTCCATTATGGGACAATTAGAACATGCAAATTACAAAAACAAAAGTACTACATATACAATATCTGCACTGCAGTTTAGAGAGGGAACCTGCTCCTGTCATACATAATGGAAGCACATCCTCTAGATAAATATTGCTGAGTGAATATTACAGTAATTATGAAGTTCAGGCACTGCAGGAGGCTTTCAGAGTCATGGCATGGCTGTGCATTTGCATGTGTGTGTGTGTGTGTGTTGCTGGTTAATTAGAGCACTTGGTCTCAGGAGGATCAGACCTGGAAGACGACTGTCTCTGCTACGTGACAGAAAGCCAGGTGGCAGAGTGTGAGTGTGTGTGTGTGTGTGTGTGTGTGTGTGAGAGAGAGAGAGAGAGAGAGAGAGAGAGAGAGAGAGATAGAGAGATAAGTTGATGGCAGTGAGAAGAGGCAGACATAAACAAACACAGTTGAAAAGCACAGACCCACACATGCACACTTTGGCAAATACCATAAAGATGAACCACCAGAGTGGGAATCAGGACCAAACATTTTTTAAAAAATGAACAATCTGGAAAACACACACACACACACACACACACAAAAATCAGCTTTTGAGTATCCCCTATGGGTTTGAAAGCAGGCTCTGAAACATTTGCAGACTTGCTTGCTCATGGAGGATGCAGCTGTTGCGTTCTGTTCTGTATCTCACCAAGAAATGCTCAGGTCACACCTGAATGCTTGACAATGTCAGTGCTGTCTAATTTCATTACTACAGCAAATATCTAGATCCATAAACACAGCCAGTGTGTACTTTGTTCGCTGCAGCAGCCAAGTAAAACAACATTACACGCCGGTGCATCAGGTTTCACATTTTGGAGAAGTTTCCATTATGCTGCTGCTACCATCGTGTGAAAAGACCTTCTTTCTCTCTGATTCTGATGACTAACAGGAGCCTGATTCAAATCACTAATGAAACACGGTGACATATTAATAACAAAGGTTATTTCTGCAACAGAAACAGGAAATTTTAAAAACTTCTGTCAGAGCGAGACTCTCATGATAAGCGTGTGTGTTTCTTTGGTGTGGATTTACAGGCTGAGGATAGAAAACCAACCTGCTATGGAGAGCTGCACAGTCAAGCCTCTGCCCTTCCTCCTCCTCCTCCTCCTCCTCCTCTTGCTGCTGCGGCTGTTGTCATTGGTCAGGGCATTATTTGAGCCCTCACGTGGTTTAGTGCATTCAAGCTACTAAGGATCCCTCACTGGGCAAACTGCCAACCTCATGTTAAGATCTTGGTCTTAAATACATTCCTGCACTCTTGCTACAGTGCTATAAGGTAGTTGTGGCACTGAAGTGTTGAATTAGAAAACAGGCAAATCACTAGTCTGGTACATTAGCAGGGACTTGACCACATTAGAATGAAGCGGTAACAAAACCAAGATAGAACCAAATCATGTTGCTGAGCTGTGTAGATGCATAAACAGCATGAAAAAAAACTTAAGAAAGGAAAAAAATCGAAACAGATTACAGGAACGGTCTGTCACAGAACCCGACAACCTAGTGCACATGTTGCAATCGTTTTCAAAGTTCACTTTGTGGTGCAGGAAAGAGCAAATAAGCTCTAAAAGAGACAAAAAAAAACAACACCTGAATCCAGCCCTCAAAGATAACACATCTAGAAAAGTCAGATGGCACCAGTCACGAAGGCAAACTTACAGGTTCTGTACCTTAACATACCAGCACAAAAGTAAATAAAGACAAATTCCTGAACCTGCACTGGCAAAGGCCCACCCAGACAGGTTTAAAATGCACCGTATTTCTATTCTGTTCTATTACACTCAGGCAGCATGTAAAGTCACAGCCTTACACCTCCTCTCAAACTGTCATCCTACTAGTACGTACTGCTGGGACACGCACAAAGTGGTTACTGTGGCCCAGGAAGCAGAGTATTTCAGAATAATTTCCACTTTTAAAGGGTCATTTTTTTATTCACTTTGTATATTTGTTTGCTTATTTACCGGCTGATTCACTCTTCAAAATACAAGCCAAAAACAAAACAGCTACAAGAATACCAAAATCACTCCAGTGAGATGTTGTTATGATGAATGCTGGGCTGGGATTACGCAGACCGACTGCTTGTCCTCAGTTGCTATTTATTAAACTGTAACTATGTAGGCAGATTTTACCTAAATACTACATTTGATTTAAAATTCATCTTGACAGCGTCATCACAGTAACATGGTAGTAAGTTCAAAACTACATCTTTACCTAACAAAGAATCCGCAATTTAACATACAAGTAAATTTAAGGAATTAAAGCGCAAAAACTATTTTAAAAATGTGTTTTATTTTGAAAGAAACGAAAACGGAACCTGTGCGGTCATATTTATTCCAACCGACGCTCGACTTTATTGAGGAAGTCCGAGCAACATCAACTGGGCATAAAAGTCTGAATTTTCACTGTGAAACTCCAATGTTTACCACAGTCGCATAAACACTTTGGAAAAAACAAAGCGAAATTTTAATTTTTGTCTCGTGAAATCCTACTTTGACAGCAGCGAACACGACTGTCCGTTAACTAGCTAACGTCCGTGACGGCTTCACGGTTCTCCTCAGCCCGCAGTTGTCGCCTTTGCTGATCAGGAAGGCATTTTAACTGTCAAAGTTAAACAGCAAAGTCCTGTTTGGCATATTTGTGCAGCTATCGCACAATGTTTGAACACGTTAAACAAACACCAGCATACCAGCGTTTACTTAAAAAAAAACAAAGCCGGGAGACCTGACAGCGGATCTGACAGATAACCCACAGAAAGTAGCATATTTTTTATCCGTCTAGCTAGCAAGAATTTCGCCTTGAAACCCGCTTAGATGCTGACAGCTAAGTCCAAGCGACAAGTCTCCATATGGACGCCCGCTAACAGTTCATTGAAGAGGCTGGAACACAGCGGGCACTGAATAAAATCAACCTGCTCGACACATACCGGTCGAGTCTAACGTTAGTTCCCGACTCCACTAGTTAACCCTGTGGTATATTTTTTATTACAACACACAAGTATGATAACGATAACGTGACGGCGCTCTTAAGAGCAAACAAACGCAGCATAAAGTACGATAACCTCGATATAAACGACACTTTAAAACAAGCCCCGGCAGGAGTATTAGCGTTGCGTGTTTTATTTCTGCGGGGTGGGATGGAAGGAGTGTGCAGGGAGTGTGTGTGTATGTGAGGGCGAGGGAGGGAAGGAGGAGAGGGGGTGTGTGTGTGTGGGGGGGGACTTACCTGAGAGTTGAACAACCACGGCTGCGTGCGGTGCGGGATGCGTCTCTCGGTGTTGTCGGTGAGGTGTCGGGTCAGCGGGACGGAGCGGCAGCAGTGGCGTCCAGGGCCGGAGCCGCCATGTTCCTCTGGCTCAGAGGCTCCTCGGCTGTTTAGCTCTACCAGTAGACCCCCCCCACCACCACCGCACCTCCGCCTCCCTCTCCTCCTCCTCCACCAGCAGCTCCGCTCATCTCATTAGCACCCCGCAGAGCCGAGTGTGTCTGCAGCTCTAATATTCTCTGACAGACAAACTCCGTCGCCTTTAGGACGCGTTCTCGTGCGCCGTTCGATCCGTTTGTTGTGACGAAGGGGCTCACGTGCAATACAGTCCGACAAAACACAAAGTATCGCATTCCCATAACGACTTATTGAAAGTATGTTGTCCCCACTTGTTAAAAGTGACCACACACTACTTTTCTGTGCTTTTATTGCAGCGCCGTTTCACGTCACATACGTGTATTTTACAGCGATTTTAATGTGGGATCTCTGCAGTGACCGTATAAACATTTGAGGGAACTTTTTGTGTCTTTATTTCCTAAGATATTTTCACACATTGTAATAATACTATCCGGTCCTGTTATTGCTTATGCGCCTTCCTCTTTCTATATTAATATGTGTTTCTAATGCTAATGTTACACCCAATACGGCCTTAATGTATTCCCTGAATGTTTTACAAGTAATTTTGAGTGAGTGGTTTGCTGTTCCTGATCGACAGAAATACTTTAAATTACCAGATGTTCCTCACAAGGCTAATTTTAAGCAGTAGCTCCTGACCACATGTTTAAAGGCAGGGTTGGGGTTAACAGCACAATAACAGCACATGACTTAAGGTGAAAACCCACTGAGACAAAAGAGAAAGCTCTTCCAGTATGGATGAAAAAAGTCCCCTAACAGTCAAACTGCATCCAAACTGTTAGTCAGCATGAAAACAGAAGAGACTCGCTGAAGGTCAACACAGGTCAAAGGTTCACGACAATGATCTTATGAGTAGTAACCGGAGTATTTGCTCATCATGACTATATTCAGCTGTTAAAAGCTGTAAACATCAACATAACTATCCCTCTGTATTAACTGCTAATTATCATAAACGCACAACAATTCTCATTCATGTCCAAATAAATGAAAAGACACAGCAGGCCTCTGTTCATCATTCAATGATATTTAACAAACACTTTACACGCATTGTTCTCAACAAACTGAGCACATTTGTAATGTCTGCGTGTGTTGCAATATTATAAGCATAATTTAAATGTTACTTATTGTCTCCTGTTAACATTAATTAGGTCACACTGCCACCTAGTGGCTGACAGAAAGTCTGTGCAGATTAATTATCAAGACTGAGATATTACAAAATACACAGGAATCAGGCAGAAATATTTATCTCGTCATGTGAAAGCATACGTCACATTCAACAGTCACCGAATTGGATTTAATTCCCCAACTCTACTCTCAGCCTTAGTCCTTCAACCTACTGACCCAGTGCAGCTCCACAGGTGTGCCTTCACAACACAACAGACGTCCACGACAAGCCTGTCCAGTATGAAAGTAAAACCCCATCCCGAGACAGAGTGAACACACACCAGGAACATGTGCGTGACAAATACTCAACAAGCAGAACTTCTTTACCAGAACATTTCCAGATCAGTCACCCTCAAGGCTTGACCCATTTAAGCAAACTCAGTGACACACGCTATAATGTGTGCTGTACATAATGTATATTACTATAGAACTTGCAGTACTGTGTGTACTACTGAAATCATAAGCACACACTTTAAGATAACTTTGACAAAATCTTGTCTGGCAGACCACACTGAGGTAGAGTCTGCAACTTGCAGCAGAGGCAGCAGGATTTGGGAATTTAGGCCATTTGATTCAGGCAAGAACAGGTCACTGTGGCACATTTGTGACATCACAGGGTGGGGCTGATCCTCCATTCTGCCACGGGCAAAATTCAGCTGACCTTCAGGCAAATGTTGGCTTTGTGAACTCTGGCGCAGGTTGTAGTTTAATCCTGGTGACTGCCATCATTGGTCTTACTCTGTGTACTCTGAGTCAGCAAACATCCAAGGTAACAAGTGTGAATACCATCCCTGATTGTTCACTCACATCTGTCAATCAGCACATCTGAGCGATTCGATCACACACACACACACACACACCATGCGGAACGGTGATCATGTTCTAGAAATCATCAGCTGTCGACCACATGGATTTCAGAGGGTCAACTGGTGCGTTTCTTCTCCGTCTCTGTGGACATCACAGGTTACTCTTCCATTTGACGTTCTGTGAAGATTCGTTCACTGAGGAAAAACAAAGTTTGTTTTGAACAGTCAGAAAGTGCAAAGCCTAAATTCACCAAACACATGCAATCATTTCCATGGACCTGTAACCTTAATGCCACATAACACAAGAACTATCTGTCAGATGTGTCTATTTGGGTTTAACGGATCCTTTGAAACATGCAAACTGTTATGATCAGATATCAGATATTTTTTTGCAGATGCACTAACAGAGGACGTACCCAGGCTGATCTTGCCTTCTTTCTCCAGTTTCTTTAAGTGGTGGACCAGGTTCACATTAGCGGCTTGGTGCAGGTATTCAGGGGTGTCCTGGGAAAAACATTGGTGAGAAGCTTCTGTCATTTTCCTCAGAACAAAAACAAGCAGAGCATCTGACAAGGTTATCCAGAGCTGCGGGGACTATATTTTACAACAGTCCAAATGTACTGGTGTACCGTACGGCCGGTCCTAGTCGGCCCTCGGCTACAGGCTACAAAGTAACGTCAAAGTAACAGAGGTTTTGTCCAGACCTTATACACGATCTTGACGAGCTCCATGGAGGAGAAAGGCTTTCCTGCTCCATCCTGAATGGCTGCCAGGATCTGCTGCTCTCTTTCGTCCCGGTGGCTGATGTAGTGTCTGATCTTAGAGCCAGCATCCTGAACCAGCGGTCCATGACCTGCACAGAGAACACAAAAGCTGAGTGTTATCACTTTAAATGATCATTAGGTTTAATCAAGCTTTAATTTCTATAGCAGTCCTTCTAATATCCAGCAGGGGGCGACTCCACCAGCATCAAAAAGAGGTCTGATTGTATGTAAGCTTATAAGAAAATGAGCCTGCTTCTCACCTGGTCTATGACATCAGCCAACAGTTTCCTAATGAGCTTATGGTCTCAGTCACCAGGTTCAAGTGGTCTTCAATACAGCATGATGTTTATTTTGTAAATAATGGCCCCATAATAGACCATAAAGCCAGCAGCCACCTTGTGACCGACAAGTTGTTACCATGGCGTGTTCTCAGGTTTTCAGTCAGAGCCAATCAGGACAGAGGACGTTTCTTCAGTCAAGTAAGGCTTAGTGTATGTGAAGAAGCTGGCACTTCAAGGTGCTGAGACGCCACAGGAAGTATGGCTATGCCACGTGCCCGTACACAACTGAATGCTTGCACTGACATGTTGGCCCTCAAGTTGAGTAGTAATGTAAGGCATGAAATGAAGTACTCTACTGGTATCGTAATTTCTGAAACAACACCCGGCTCTACTGACCAGGGTAGATGAGGTCGGCCTGAGAGTCCAGCAGGACCTTCAGAGACTTCATGTAGTCGTGGAGATCCTCAAACACGGCCGTGCCTTCGCCCAGGATGCAGTCTCCAGAGAAGAGCGCCCGCTCCTCCTCCAGCAGCAAGGCCATGTGGTCGTCAGTGTGGCCCGGGGTGAACAGCACTCTGAGAAAAGACGAATTAAACACGGCTCTGACTGGAAGACGCATTTTGTAGTTACTCTGGCACACGCTCTTTCTGAAAATATTTTCATGTACATTTTCATGCTGAGAGAGGCCATGTATTAGTTTGAATGATGTCCCTCTGGTGCATATTATTTACAGCATGTCTTTGATTGCTCTTTATGTTTCCCATAAGGCTGGAAAAAGTCAACTTGTAGGTCAACTGAACTGACTTGAGCGTGGCCCCCTCCGTCTCCACGACGTCTCCATCTTTTAGGTAAGTAAAGCTTTTGTTTCCGGCCGTCTCTCTGACTTGGCTGGAACGAGGCAGTTTGCTGACTTGGATCTCAGAACCTGGAAAGGAAGGAGAGCAGAGGAATACTGGACTGATCGATCAGTGATTACATAAGCGATTATCATTCTCTGTTTTTTCTGACCTGTACAGTTTTACTATTGTGACAATCACATCCTGAGCCACTGAAAACGGGATTATTTTATTACTGTGACCTAAAACTGAACTGACCCCTTAAAGTTTTCTTAATTGCATTTTAAGACTGATCAAACTTGTTGCACACATTCTGTCCTCACCAGTGATGTCCCTGCAGATGTCTTCCACTCCGCCTGTGTGGTCAAGATGCCAATGCGTGATGATGATCTCCTGGATGCTGGTGTTGAACATCCGCAGTGCCTGTTTCAGACTGCTGATGTATTCAGGCACAGCAGGTTCCCCAGCGTCTATCAGCACACGCCTGGAATACAGTCACACGTTTCACACGCTGTGCACATTCAAGGCCCTGACAGTAGCTATCTGTATTCATCAGTGTTGTAAAAAGTACCCAAAAGACACACTGGGGTCAATAGTCAAAATATCATGCTGAAATATTTTTTTGGTAAAAGTGAAAGCTGGCCAAACCGACTGGTACCAGTGGGTCGACCGATTACTGGACCAGATATTCAGCTTTTTCACGATTATTATTACGAAAAACAAAAATTTAATAAATTAATTTAGAAATGCACCATTGTGGCTTTGATTCCACATGCAATCTGCAACTTGTAACTAAAGTTTTCAAATAAATGTAGTGGAGGAAAAAGCATAACGTTTGCCACAAAGTGTAGTGGTGGAGTAGAGATATAAGTAGCAGAAAATGGAAATACTTTAATAAACTACAAGTACCTGAAAACTGTTCTTGATTACAGCACTTGAATAAATGTATTTAGTTATACTCCATCACTGGTATTCATATACACAAAATGTGCTGACGTATTCATATATGGTAGTTTAGTTTTATTTGACTTTGCAAAACACAAACATAGCCCATATACTCTATATTGCATTAGGATTTTTGGGTTCAGTGTTTTTGTATTGTGTTCAAATAAGGCTGCTAACAGAATACGTTTAAAGTGAGCCAAATAATTTTAAATCGTAACGCATATTATAAAGACTAGTTATATTTTAGATATGCCGAAATGACCAGTGGGTCTTGGCAATCCAGGATACATTTTGAGTCTCGATCCATGCGTGTGTATTTTAGTCTACAAGCAAAGAAATTCTGAATTTCGAAAAATGTGAAAGGAGTTTGGCGTGGCGTCCTTTTCCAATGAGCTAACACGGGGCGTAATGTGGGCTTCCCGCACCACGTAACATTTTTGATCAAGGGAAAACGTCAGTGGCTTCATTATGCGAATGTTACTAAAGCTAACATTAGCTTGGCTACTGTCACCTTTCCCCAGTGCCGACCAGGTAAGTGTTGGTTCCCTGCAGGGTCATCGGTCCAGGGTTGCACCCCAAAACCCGAACAACTCTCGCAGACAGCTGCTCTATCCGAGGAATAACTGCGCTCATACCTGGACACGGCGTAACGTTAGCTACGAAGCCAAAGGAGAAAACATGCGCAGGTGAAATTTCGACAAGATCTCACCAAACCGGATGTAATACTTGAAGAAATCTGCAATGGAAGCTGCACGCGAACTAAACCTAATTCCGGGAAGTTAAAGCCACCTTCAAAATAAAAGTAGAATTTCAACAGTAACGGTCATGTTTGTATTTGAGTAGTGTCTATTTGCACGCTGCATGAATTATTTAATGCACTATCACTTATTTTTCCAAATCGCCTTTTAATATTCAATACATTTTTGTTTTTCTTTGCTAAATTATCTAGCATCCATTGCTGCAATAACTAATTACGTTTAGATGTTTACCCATCTGCCTATCCTTATTTATTCTGTCTCTTTTTCAAATGATTATTATCTGTTGATCTGTGATGCATCGCTCTGATTATTTTGTAGGTCATATTTGTTAAATGAATCCACCCGTCTGTCTGTGTGTATTGGCTGCTATGACCATAAGCCCTCTGTACAAATGCTTTCTCACACTCAAACCATAAATGCATCCAGTTCAAACACGAGCACACAAAATGTCGGTAGCATAAGTCGAACACTGAGTGGAGCCATTGAGTCACCTCAGTTCACAAACATTTTAAAAGGTCCTCGATTATCAGCTTTTCACAGGATGAGTGTTTTATCACTTTGGTAACGATAATGATGCCTGCCAACTCCTCACACTTCACTCTCAGACATCAGAGCTATCTGGCTTAATGATGTTGTTATTGTCCTAATTGATCCTGACTGTTCAAATGGGTGTTTTTATTACACCTCAAACAGAGAAAATCAAAACCATAAAAATCTGTTTGGCTGCTGCTCTCTTTCTGATCCTAACCTCTGAGCTCTCACCGGGGAGGTTAATGAAATATCACAAAATCACATATACGTATTAATTTGAGAAGTAATATGAGGAAGATTGTTTTCTTTTGGGGGGGGTTAATGTCATTTTGACGGACGTAATTTTGTGAAAATATCATCGCAGTGATGAAAATTCAACAATACTTCTGTAATCTTTAATTAAGATATCAGGAGCCTGAGAGAACTTAATGGCACTTTTGCTCATTTGCTTTGCTAGTTTGTTTTTGGATGATGTTTGGGAGCAGATTATGAGCTGAGTACATATGAACAACACGTGATCTTGTACAGCCATTAATTTAAATGAGAGGTCAGTGAGACGTTGTACAGTGTATTCCTCCACAGCCTGTGGCATGGATAAAGAGATCAATAACACCATTAAAATCATAAATTAAAGACTAAATGACCCCAAAGGCCACAAGCTGAGATGCGCTTGCGTCATAAATAAGTTGTCAAAATAGTGTCCAATCAGTCGCCAGAATAAATGCTGGCGGTGAACATTTCTGGGTACCCAGGATGTGTTCAAATTTTATTTGACAGACTTTATATTCAAATTTTATGTGGTGACAGCATTGTGCCTGGGGTCTGATTATGTTCAGGCAGATAAATCACCCGGTTGGTGTCAGGAAAAGATCTTGTTTCAGCTTAAGATACCTGGTTTTGTCACCAGGGGTGGAAGATATCCTCCACGTCTGAGTAACGATATCATTACATCTCCTTAGAAATGTGAAGGTACTGTGAGACTTACTGTGCAAATGTTCAAATATACAAACTTAACCTCTGTGGTTTTGACCTCTTCAGACTATTTCTCTCTCTCTGTGCACCTTGGAAGAAGATGAAAGTGTGTCACAAATATTTTCTCTGCTTCTACTCAGAGATGTAACCCCTCACATCCCTGTTTTTCACTCAGGTGAGAAAGAAGACATTTGATTTGGTTCTTCTGTGACATAGAAAGTGTTTTTCTCATGCCCATTTAGTAAATTAAATCAATCACCTTTTGTCATTGATGTCCTTTGGCTCCTGGAATCAGTCAGCTAATATTCCCTCTATGTGTCCAACAACTTTTAATTTTCCTCAACGTTCCCACCGTGCGTCAGACTTGCAGACACTAATAGATAAAACAACCTGTGCATCTCAAGTACCTGAAGGGCTTTCTGTGATCAGTGCTGCCATCTTGTGGTCAGAGGATCTGAGCGTCTGAGCTGGGTGTGTCTGAAGGGAAAGAGTTAAATCATGAATGCAGGAAAAAAAGAAGAAGAAGTTTTCCTTACTACACAGGAAGACCAGCAGCTACAACCCATTTACTTAATACTCATGGATGCTTCGTATTCGACAACGTTCACAGTCTCTGATGGCATTCTGAAAAACTCTTTTATAACTGGACTGATTTCACTGGTGTGGATGATTTATGAGTCTGCAGTATGTTTGGACAGTGAGAGTAAAAACACCACTGAGTACATGGTCCCACGAGGGGCACCAAAACCTCACATGGTGCAGACATGGTTTCACTTTATCACTTTAACTGCATTTCAAAAGCCTTATATAACAGCCAGACCAGCCGTGGTGCCGACAGCCTCCCCTTCATTTTCTATAATGAGCGTTGAATCTCTTATGCAGAGCGTGACAGCATCACAAGTTGGAGGCGACTGTGGGTGGCACGACAGGCAAAGCTCCAACCTGAAAGGTATAGAAAAGCAATTACGAGTGTAAATTTGAGTCCGCTGTTTCACTGCTAAAATGCGGCTCCACTCAGACTCAGGTGCTTCACTGATCTCCTTCACCTGCGAACAGCAAAGCGCAACAGAAAAGGACTGAGTGATGAGGGACGGACATTGACGAGACAAAATCAGCGGTGCATTTGGCCACATTCATCCAAGCTGTGCCTTTAACTTGACAAATTTCCTATTGAAACAGGACATGTTGACCTGAGAAATAAATTAGCCAATTAAATCACATCTCAAAAAACTCAAAAGTGCAATAATTTCACCACACTTCCTAACCTGAACAAAGTCATCCCTACCCTTCATTTCCTCCTGCAGCTCTTTGTATTTTAGCAGACTTTATCCTGTCCCCTGTTGGATCAAAATGCTGAAGCAAAGCTTTTGCAAGGTCAAAAAACAGTGGAGTCCCGTCCCTTTCACCCTCCTCCACTGGCTCCACTACAGAACTGTGCTCAAAACGCTGCAGTTCATCTACAAAGCACCAAAAGCTCTCGCCTGTGCTTTTATTTTGGAGCTGTGACATGTCAACTCCTGAAATCCCCTCACCTGGAGGACCTCAGTCTGAACATGGTATGACACACGTGTGATAGTGTTTATCATGCGAGCGTCATATCATGTTCAGATTACATGTGTTTGAGCTTATCAGGAGGTGGAGGGCTCAGTGGTTTGAGGCCGAGCCTGCTTCAACAAGCAAACCGGGTGTTGTGAGTGACCTTTTTGCAGCAACAAAATCAGATTTTTTGAACCGACACGTCCAGAAGATTTTTCCTTTGGCTCCTACAGCCAGATCTGCAAGACAAACAACACACAACTGAATGTTACAGTCCAAAAATGTTCATTTATTCTGGCGATTGGGATGCAGCGCCTCTCGTCTGTCCTGATCCAGGACTTTGTGTTCCTCAAAGAATGTGTTGTGCTTGTATGGGTTCATAAAGAAGGCAGAGTTCATTTTGATATGATGAGAGAGTTGTTGGGTTGTCGATTGTTCGTGAATTTGTTCTATTGGTCGGGTTTTTTCCACCAAAAAGCCATTTGTCATTTCACCGTGACTTAAACGCTTTTATCGACACATGCATGATTTGTGCTCTCTGTTATTCCTGTTAATTGACCAATACGTCCCTGGCGATTGCACCACCTGAAATACAGGAAATCACTTCGTGTACAGTCTATAAACTACGGCACTTCGTAAAGGAAAACGTAGATGGTCTATTGCAGTAGGCTTTACGTTATGGTGAAGCCATTCGTTTTTTTCTCGGGTGCATGACCAGTAATCCTGCATGCATTACGACACCAGATCGATGCAGTCAAATGAAACCATAAAGCGGTTTGAGACATACAGTAAATCGTCTGATGGGGACCCTCCTTAATGCCTTGTTTGGTATTTGTCTCAAATGAATTGTGACCCATAGAAACGGGTGAAGAGAGGGGAGAAGTCAGCTCTCTACAGCATTTACAGGTAGGATAGATGGAGGGGAAAGCAGAGAGACATTATTTCCCTAAATGAAATAGATCCTGACATCTGGGCGTCTGAGGGTCTCGTCCTCCTCACTCGCTCACTCTCTCGCTCTCTCTTTGTAATTACACGACATAATGGTGGTGCAGTCGTCCCGTAATCTCCCATTATAATCAGTCTCGGCTGCCTCCACTCGCTCTCCACCTCGGCATCTAATTCAATATAAATGTAAATGACTGGGAGAGAGAGAGAGAGGGAGAGAGAGAGAGAGAGAGGGAGGGAGGGGAGGGGAGGTCAGGGACAGTATGGTGTGTAAATGTGGAGTCTGATCTCCACATAAATCCATCCATATTTACTAGAAGTCATCTACGTTTTTGTAATAATATGTACAAATTGATTGTGGACTGAGGACTAGCTGAAGCATGAATATCCTTCAGCAGGTTGTAACTTCCACATCTGTGATCTATAAGATTTGAGTCAGCTTACGCTGACAGCACCTGTCGTGTGATCACGATTTATTCTGAGATAGCTGAGGGCCAAAGGAGATAAATCTGATTTTTTGGAAGAAGTGATCACAATGATTGCAGAGGAGACTGAAGCTGAGCAAAACAAACAAAGCCAAACAGGCAGTTTGGTTGTGTGAATAAACAGTCTGACAATTAATTTGTCATATTTTTAATTGATAATGACTATTGCATTGCCCATAAAGCTCAAGCAAAGTTCACCACAAACCTGCGCAAATGTGTCCTAAGATGCAGTACCCCAACACCACCAGCAGGGGAATCACTTTTGTCAGGTTTATACTTTGCTTAGAGATGAGATCATATCCACACAGGTTTTATAAAAACCGCTGATCGTAGGTCTGTTTTATGTATGAGGTCCTGCCTGCACACTTACACAACACAAGCGATTTGTGAAAAAGTTTTAGTTTGTTGAACTGACCCTTTAAAAGCGGACTCCAGCGTGTTGATGCTCTGAGGTCGAAGCGAAGGGAAAAGCGATGAAACGTCGCTGTGACTGTGTGCCAAGACGTGAGGGAGGACTTTGCTGTTAAAGACCAACACTCGCTCAACTTTTTAATTTGACGCAGATTATTATTGATTTCATGTATGACAACATGAACACAAAATAAGACATTAAAGAATCACACCTAGTATCATAAAAATGACTGATAGCACGAGGAACCGAAATGTAGTAAACTTATATTACTTTACTAGTGTTGTACGGACTGTATTATTATGAAAAAAACTCAAATCCTACAAGAACAGCTGCCGTTAAAGACAGCCTTATTATAGCTGCTAAGTGAGAAATACTGAGGAATTTCAGATTTTTTCTCCCCCCATAATTAATTCATATAATATTGCATTTTGGAATGAAGCCCTTCATCTGTCATGTGGGCTTTCACAAAAGATGATATCAAGTTAATATAAAATTCAGCTCATATAAAAGATCCCACTGAACATGGCACCTTTGATACCTGCAAAGTAACTGAGGAGAAATCTCATCGCAGCTTCAGTCTGCCGTGAGAAATGAGGCAATATGTTACCAAACTGTAACGCAATTCATAATTCAAAATCCTGCGTAATTAACTTTCTTCTCCCGAGCCTTAATGTGATACCAAATTAAATAGGTGGAAAGTGAAAGAGAAAGAAAAGCAGGAAAAATATTAATTTAGAGGAGGAGAGAGTAAAAGTCAGAGAGGAGGTAACTTCCTACAGGAAGTCGAAGCATTTAAGGCAGCAAAAGAAGTACTGAGCCAACCGTGTGTAAAGGCTGCCCGTTTTAAATGGCTGCACTCGAAGGAGACTGAAAAACTGCAGCTGCTGAAGAGAAAAGTGAGCCAGGATGAATCATACAAATGGGCCATGAGAAAACAGAGCGTGAGAAAGACTTTGGCACCTCCACACCAGGAGGCGCTTGTCGGACATTAAGGTGGGTTTCAGGTCTGGGATCTCAGGTCTTCCAGAGACCTGGATTAGACTTCACTGACTTACTGCAAGACTGAGTTGAATGTAGAAGCCGGCGTGATGACCTCGGACACGTTGGCCACACAGCCGGAAGAAGCTGGCTGAGATTCTGATGAGATACCACAGCTGAGCAAATCTGGACAAAGAGTTTGGTATTAAGATGGTGATATTCTGTACTTGTGTTATTGTCAACAAAGCCCCAAAGACTTTTATTTTACTGAAAAATATGTATGTATGTGCAGTAAAATAAAATCTGCTGGTGAGTCCCAGCATGTCGTAATAAAGGCCACCGAGCCAAACTTAACAGAACCAAACTACAGAATAAACAAATTAAAAACGAGACAAGCGTCCCGCCTTCGTCCAACACTCAGACTTAGAATGCAAGTCAATACAAAGGAACTGCAGTGACATCTTATGGCCAATTGGGATAAATCAGACAGACAGACAATCATACAGACAGGCAGACAGACAGGACAGGAAGCTGGCGTCTAACACTGTCTGATTTGGAGGCCGGCCAACTAGGGGAAAACTGTCAGACACTGGCAGGAAGCTGCTGATTAATCTGAGCAGTGATGGAGAAAGAAATCCTGAGAGAGCAAGGAGGCAGTGTGTGTGTGTGTGAGTGAGTGTGTGTGTGTGTGTGTGTGTCTGTGTGTGTGAGTGTGTGTGTGAGAGAGAGAGAGAGAGAGAGTGTGGGGGTGAGCAAAACATGACAAGGTGTGACAAAAGGGGAAAAGAGGTAGGGAGGGAAATGTATTGTTATGTTGTAGGTATTCTGTGTTATTTTTATTGAACTGATTTGGCAGGACTCCAGTCTTCATGCCAATAAAACAAACTGAATCAAAACTGAACTCGATAAAGGGAGCGGAGAGAACAGGAGCAAAAGGGGAAATTAAGGATGGAGAAGACAGGAGAGAGAGAAAGAGGGAAGAGGGAAGACATTGATAAAGAAAGAGAGGCGTGACTCAAAAAAAGGGGAGAACGTTTGCAGGGAAGTGGAAAATTGATGCAGAGAAAGTAGGAGATAGGTGCTGTGAAAAGGTGTAAAGGTGCGAGATATGAGAGGGAGGACGAGTGGGAGAGGAAAAGGAGAAGTGAGACAGGAAGTTTGGTGTTCGGCAGACATCCAGCCACCAAGCAACACTTATTTTGACAACACGTCAAAGAAATAAATAAATAAAAAAAAAAGGATTTGCTCTCCTGCTGCCCACGCGCTGGATTTGGGTGGAAAACAGGACGAGTGACAGACAAACCAGCTGAAGATGTTTAAACTATGTGGAAAACTGGCTTCTAACAATTAACCAAGTCCAAGTCATCGTGTCAGGAAGTGGAGATGAGTTTCTGGCCTTCTCAGGCCGGATGGGACATGCAGACACTCCGGTGTGCTGTGTCTCTCCGTCCAGTTGAAGATGAATACATACTGGGTATTTATATTTGACTCAGGTAGTTATTACCCTGACTTTGATGTTGTTATATCAGCCAGCCAGCGGTCAGCGCCTCCATCGCTTTGACGTCGGCTGAAATGAATTGTGACTGTGCCTTTTCTTGTTTTAGGAATCGTCAGATGTGATGTCCTCATCCATCTCCACCTCCAATACAGCACAGGACCTCTTGTATGTATCAAGCAGGCATGTTCTCTCAGATGAATGCGTTTTGCTGGCCATCATCTGACCCAGACAGGCTTTCATTTCGCTGTCATCTGTGTGAGCTCGCTCTCCCCCTCTGAAACTCACATCCGGACACGCAGACTCGCTTCGAAATGGCAGCCGTTGGCGACCCGCAGAGATTTGCAATTCAGATTCAACCCACCTCGGTGAGAGAAAAGGTTGAAATATTAAATATCCAGAAGTCCAAATGTGATCCTGGGTGACTGCGTGTCATGTCAACAGAAAGTTCCATTTAATTACTTCTTTAAAGAGTCGGAGGTGAGTCGCTCACCCTCGTGTTGGCCTGCACCGATGCAGCATCTGGTTTTCTTTATTTGCTCGTGTGCACAGCTGGAGATCACCTGTCGAGGGACTCGGTGCTCTCAGATTGTGTTCACAGTGCTGTCTGCCCACACACACACACACACACACACACACACACACACACACACACACACACACACACACTGTGCTTCAGTACACCAGCCAAACTGCAGTTTCCGTCTGTGTTGTCCAGTCTTAAAGCAAAAGCTTTTAGGTTTTTCAAGACTTCAGATGATGTCACTGAGCCTGAAAATGAACGACGTCCTCGACTTTCATCACACAACACATCAAGTTGGTAAATCACATCACAAAAAAACCTCTGCTTATCCCGGCGATGGGGGAGCCATCGTGACTAAAAGGCAGCCTTCGTCGTCTTCCTCCTCCTCCTCCTCCTCCTCTCCTGGTTTGAAGATTGCCTCGCGGTGAATGAAGAATGAGCTGCGTCAAGCTCACAAAAAGCCAGGTGAGTTAAGCCTCACTCTCCATTCTTCCATTTAAGTCCAGGGAATGAATCTCCAGATAATACTCGCACCTTTGGCCTCGGGAATTGAAAAGCCTCCCGTGTGGCTGCAGGATGCGAGGCCATATTGGATCTGGGAAAAGGGCCCCCGACGCCATTACAGCTCATTTAAAGTTAAAGATGGAGCTTTTTTTTTTTCTCCCCTTCTCTTTTTTTTTTGCCCTGGGGTGTATAGAGTCTCCTCAGAGTGGAGGGCTGATATTAGCTGTAGCCGGCAGAACAATAGAGAGAGAACAGATAGAAGAGCCCTTTAAAGCCATGCAGTACTTCAGTGAGACGGACGGTGAAGTGCAGCAGCTGAATTCGCAGTATTAACTGGTAAGCGTGTCGTTCTGATTGAGTTTTTCACACTCCATGTCACACTGAGATAAAGCTGTGACCACGACAGGAAAACACACCACTGAAGAAAATATTCGCTCCTATTTGCTCCCAGGAATCTGCTCATTTACAAGACAGCAGCACAATTTGAAATGCTGCAAAAATAAATTAAATAACAAACTAGCTCTTTCAAGTGGTATGAAAATCAACTGTTTAAATTTGGTCACTGAAATTTTTTTTAAGGAAAAAAACAAAATCATAAACATTGACTGAAGTTTTAGAGCACGAGTGTAGTTTGCAGAGCGAACAGCACAAATTAGCACAAAACATACGAGCTGTGCTAATATGATCACAGCAACAGCATAACGTGATGTAGTTTACAGTCTGCAGTCCCAAGACGAGTGGAAGTTGGGTTTGAGCCGTGGGGACGGGAGTTTGGGTCCCGCGTGAAAGCAAAGCAACACCATGGATCACTTCCTGAACCCAACCACGGCGTGATGAAGCGTCGGTATGTGACGACAAGATGTTGGTCCGACATTCTAAATACAATGCAAACATCTGTTTGACTGGATTCTGTTAGAGGCAAGTGACCTTTGGGAAACGTTAAATAAACGTTATTTATACTATTGTGAGTATTGGGTGGACAAATTTACCACATCAGCAGAACATCCACAATTCTGAGTGTGTGCTGTTGATGTGTGTCTGTTTGACAATGTGTGTCTTGTTTGGATGGATACGTGTGTGTGTGTGTGTCTGATCAGCTGTGCGACCAGCAAACACACCCACTTCACTCTCTTAACTGCCCCGCTCCTCCTGATTGGCTGCCGTGTGTCAGACGCGCTGCTCCGCCATTGGCTGGCTAACAAGGAGGCGGCAGTTTGTTCCTGTTGCTAGGATCCTGTTGCTAGGTTCCCGGCTGTTGCTAGGACACATGCGATGCATTATGGATGGTTGGATTTCTCATGGAGGAGCGAATCTGAAATGCTGATGACTGGACGCTCACTCGTCACTCTGTCTGTCTGTCGTTTCCTATCACGCTTGCTCACGCTCTGGTTTCATTGTTCTCTCTGTGTCCGTTGTCAAACCATTCTGTCTTTTTATCGCTCACTGCTTCACCATTGTTAAGTATTGCCAGAGCAGGTTGTACAAAGCCCACAAGTTCCGCTGTGATGAAAATCGTCATACTGGATGGCATTTCAGTCAGCGGTCTGCAGCAGCAGCAGCAGCAGCAGCAGCTCGCCTCCCTCTGTTGGATTTCTCCTGCCTCACGTGGTCCAGTTGCTGCTCATCCAGTCTCCTGTCCTCTCCCACCTGGGCGACTGCAACTTCCTCCCTGTGTTATTCTCCCTACCCTCGCCAACTTCTCTGCTCAGTGCGAGGTTCCCTGCTGCATCTCTGGCCTACAGGGCAGAGAAGGGACCTTCATATCTCCAGGCCTCACTCTTTGGGCCTCGTGTTCGCTCATCCCAGTCAAAGATCTTCTCTGTGCGAACTGCAAACAGTGTTTCATCTTGTTTGAAGGACTTGCTGGTTATAAATGGAGGAGGTTGGGGCTGCACTGGGACAAAGTGGGGGAAAAAGTCACAGAAGCATATTGTCAGGTAAGTATGGCGTCGCTGACACAGAAAAAGCAGAACCCCGTTGCAGAGTCTGATGAGGCTGAGGTCTGAGCAAATGTCTTTATTTGACAAAATCAAAACTCAAAAAAAAAAAAACTGAGGCAAAGTTCATGGTGAGGCATGGCGAGGCATGGCAAGACAAAAGCTATCCTGGCATGAAACAAAAGACAATACAACGCTATGACACAGGTGACTGGGAAGACAAGGACTAAATAGACAAGACAACGAGACACAGGTGACACACATTAGGAGGGAGAAAGCAATCAGCAAAACCAAAAGCAAAGCTACATGAAAACGGGACACACAGGGGAAGAGACGCTTTCAAAATGAAACAGGACATGACATAACCCTTGAATATAAAACATGGAAACACATGACAAGACAAACATGAAACATGGCACGTGGACTCAAATCAAAAGACAAAGCATAACAAAAACACCAGGCATGACACATATGTGCTCCAGGCAGGATATTAATGACCAACAAGTCAGTTCAAGACCTGTCCTATCAAAGGATCTGAATGAAGCTGCTATGTGTTTTAAGAATAAAGGCAACAAATGGCCTGACATTGCATTACATGGTACACTTGGATACATTCCTGAAAAGAAATATTTTCACTGCTTGTATCGACGGTAACCTTGTGAAGTTAACTCTGCTGCTGAATTCTTTCCGAGATAAGAACACCGGCCTCAAGTTTCAAGCATATGAAATCATTCCCTTCATGTCGTAGGAGCACAGAGGTGCTGCATCCAAAAGACATGCTGGCCCACTGTGCATCAAAGAGCTGCCTTCCTGTCTGATCAAAGTCCTTTCTATTGGCTTGATGACAAAGCTGCTCTCACCACCACCTCTGCTTTCCGCCGACAGATTTTCCTGTGGAAGCTCAGATTTTACAACACCGACTTAGATCAGATGCTACACTTCCTTGTCATGTGAACAGACACAAGCTCCTACTTGATATTCTTGTGTGGATAAACTTTGGGCCGCAGGGTTTCATTTATATAGTCATGTTGTTGTGGTGCCAAGCTGGCAACAAACTGTCCAAATGTTTAGCAGCTAAGCTAGCCAACTGGCACAGCGAATCACCAGAGACTGCTGTGAAACACTAACCTGAGGCAAAATTTTTTTGGTAGATGAACCTTGTCAAACTATGCCCTACACCCTCTCCGTTTGCTTGTCCTCGTGGAGGGTCCGCCATCCCAAACCAATTATCCTGGAGTGGAAGAGTCGAGTCACTCATCTTTTCCTAAACCTAACCAGGTCATTTTGTGAGGGGAGCTGACAAAGTGACAGCGTCTGAGTTTTGTGCCACAGGGAAACGGGTTTGTGCTTGTTTCACGGTTTCAGTATGTACAACTGGCTGCTGCCAGCGTTTAAAGATTTAACTTCATAATACATACATCACATTAGCAGTACCTTCAACAGGAGAGAGGAACGCTGACGACGCACAGGAGGCAAATTATCTTCTTAAACTTAATTAGTCTCAATCATCTTGCGCTCATTTATCATAGCCTAAAAGTTGTTTTTTTTCATTCTGTGGTGCCAAATCTGCGTACACCTACAGGAGAGATAAACGCTTTCTCGTGTTGAAGTCGTATTCCAAAAATTCTCAATAAAAAGGTCACAGGTGTCCATCGTCCGCGACGCAAGGTGACATTTACAGAGATAGAAGTGTTTGTGCCCCCCCCGCCAGTCACACACACACACACACACACACACACACATACACACACACACACACAGAAACACACACACACACTCAGACACACACACACACACACTCAGACACACACACACACACACACACAGAAACACACACACACACTCAGACACACACACACACACACACACACACCACTCAGATGGTGGAGAAGCCACTCAGTCGCAGTTCTTATCTTTGAAAATTGCTCAAGTCTGCACGTCAAAAATACCTGCTGCTGCTGTCTTTGATTCCCTGAGAAGGCTGGCAGACCCGTGTGTGTGTGTGTGTGTGTGTGTGTGTGTGTGTGCGTGCATGTTTGTGTGTGTCCCATTATAGAGAGACTCATAGGAAGGAAGCGAGCGTGTGTCTGTGCATGATTGCCACAGCGGGGAGTACGTCAGCTAGTGTGTGTACACTTGTGAGAATTAGGATTGTGCAAGGTGCAGGGACTTGTGTGTGTGTGTGTGTGTGTGTGTGTGTGTGTGTGTGTGTGCCAGCTCCATGACAAGCCAACTGTGACAGACTCTAATAGCTCTCAAACACATCCGTCTGAACATGCTGCTGCTCGTGGTGTGTGCGTTTCCTCTGTCTGTTTTATCTCCGGCTCTGTTATCACCTCAAAGTCTTCTCCTTGGTTCCCAGCTCTCTCCTCCACTGCCAGCACCACCAGAGCGAGACAGATAAAGGAGGAAGTTGGCCGACAAATAGCACCGCCAGAAAGTTGTGCTCCGTGGTGAAACTCCGAGCTCAGACCTTGAGCAAACACGGCACACCCGTGTTGCAACAGCAGATTTGAGGCGGTCGATGAGCTGAGGTGGTGGCCAACATCTGTCTTCACACTCACAACCTTAAAGCCGCCCCAGATGTTATCAGGATTATTCCTGTAAGTCGACTTCCAGCTACCACAGTCACCTTGGTCTCATCCTCACTTGCTGCAGCTTAAGCTGACTGTTTTCTGTCCTGGACTGCTTTTCCAGGGTGTAGCCATTAAGCTCTGCAGACAGATGAGATCCCCTTTCTTACTCTCTTCTTATTTTCTTTTCTTTTTACTTCTCATTAAGATAAATATGAATCTACCATCTATGAGCACCTAAAGCAATAATTGGTCAGTTCACAGGAGGTTACGGACCAGACTCCAGGAGGTTACCGGGCATTTTCTGCATATTTTTTGATCCGTGTTGTTCCTAAAACTCATCATTAAACTTGGGAATGCAGATCGCAGACAGGCGGTCCTGAGGACTCCTCTCACAGGGACTGATTAGCACTACCGAACTTGTATCAGTCAGCTCTTTCATAATACACGTCCCAACCTGCGGGAGGTCTGAGTGGAGACCAAACAGAATCCACACCGAGCACCAAAGTTTCACTCGGCATCAGAGTCTTGGCTCTTTTCTTGGATGTGAGTAAAGACTTATTTTTGTTGACGCGGCACCCACCGGACACTGAGGCGGTATGGATGTTTTTACTCACAGGGTTGCTACTTTTAATTCCAGGGTGAAAATCTGAGATCTGCAGAGAGTGAACAAGATAATGCTTGATTAGCTGCATTGATCAAAGGACTGCACCTTACAGCCCCGTGTAGCTCTCAGGCGCTAAAACCCTGCACTCGGTTATTAATCAGAACGTGGGATTTTCCTGCTGCCCACAAACTGAGCTCTGACTCTGGAAGTCGGATAGTTTCTCAAACCTCAGTTCTTAAAGTCAGAAACGCACCCCAGGGACGCTGCACAGGACCAAACGTAAGTCAGGCCAGGAAAAGAATATCTCAGACCCAACCACATCTAAAACGAGAGTCAACACTGAACTCTTTAAGCTAAGCTGGGCTAAACATATCCTGTCAGATCTGCAGTGATGAGCGAGTACACCATTAACTGTACTGTACTGTACTGTTAACTGTTCAACCAGCTAAATTATCTGTTTCAGTTTCCACACCCAAAATGTTTGGGGTTTGACCCTGAAGCAGGTGGTGCTTGAATCAGAGGTGGGTGTGGACACCTCAGAATCGAGCTTTAGATGAACAGTTTTTCAATTCAGCTCAGTATATTTATACAGCGCCAATTCACAACAAAAGTTATCTCATGACACTTTCCAGTTAGAGCAGGTTTAGACCAAACGCTTTAATTAAATGAAGTTTTCATTACAAGAGTAAGAGAACCATCAATGAAACAAGTGTTTCTAATGGACTACATAAAGTGTATTGATACATTTTACTCAGATGATACTGTAAAAAGTGCCTTACATATACAGGGTACTTGTTTCAGCTGAGAACATACTCAACGCTAATCAGTACCATCTCACTCCCAGATAGGAAGCAAATAAGCCGATTGCCAAAAAAGTTAAACTGTATAAAGTGCTGGAACAGAAAAGTAACATAAGCTTTAAATTTCTAAAATATTAAGGTGAAAATAAGCGAATAAAAATAAGCCTCATAGCAGCTACGTGAGGAACTGGCGGCTACTCTGCCCACAAATACAGGCGTCCAGCAGTAAGGATTTTATCATTAGATTTATAACAAAGAAAAGGCCGACAAAAGGCTTTTAACAATTACAGTCCTGTCAAACCAGCACTTTACCTCGTAAGACCTGAAGCCAAAGCATTTTCAGATGTGATCGTCCTTCATGTCCGCCGACACACATCACACCCATCACAGTCCCATCCTCCTCCTAATTCTCCCACGTGCTCATGTCAGTCCGGTCCGGCAGCCGCACATCATTTGTAATTATGCAAAACAGTCTTTTCTCGTCGCATGGAGGAAAGCAATTTTTCTATGCAAATGGTTAAATTCCCCGTGAGGGCCACCATTGGGTGCATGCTCATAAACGTGCTAACGATGAGTGACGGCGGGAGATATTGGGGGCACAGCACGTGTGACACCGATGAAAATCATCAACTAAATGCCAGAAGTGTCCTCACAACGTACGAACCGGGCAGGGGAGATTCGAGCAAGTGGCACGCTGAGAGTCGCAGCCGTGGCCATTAGTAATCCAATGAGGCCGTGATGAGAAAAGATCTGAGAGGCGCTTTAAATTAGAGAAATTATTTTTTTCATTTCATTAATTTCCTTTAAGTCTCTTTGAGATGCAGGTCGAAGCGATAATCGTTCAAATCCTGCGCAGTGGAGACACCTGAACGCTGTATGATCGTAACTGATGTAAATATCACCTGAAATTGGACTCGAGCCGTTTTAACTGCCCTCATTCACCTCTGCATGGTGACGATTTCACACCACACTAAACTGATTGCTCAGTTTAGACACGAGAGCAGGCAGAAACCCAGAGTTCAGGGGTTTTAACTTCAAGGCTGAGCGTATGAATTTCAGAAACTATACGAGAAGAAGACTAAACAAGGTGATGATCTCTGTTTTGTTCACGACCTTTGGAGACCTCATACGTTCAAAGAGTTCTTTTTTCCCTCACTCAACAGGTTGAAAAGAACCAAACTTTGCGTTTTGGTCATGATGACTGTGACCCAACACGATGCTGTCATAAAGACACACATACCTGGACACGGCAGAACTACCCCTCAATGTTGGTTGGGTGGTTTTGTCCAAGTTTGTCAAGGACAGAGCTGCACTGCTGGAACACTGTGGAAGACTGACCGCCAACGGCCTTTCGATCACACTGAATGATCACCCTCTGTTTCATTTAGGTTTAAACTAGAATCAGGGTTGCTGCTTATGATGTTTGAACCCTCCACGTGTGTCCTTCAGACGAGTACAGGAGCCTGCTGGTGCAGGACCCTCCCGGTAGACCCTCAGATAAACCATCAAGCCGACTGTGTTATGAAAATGAGTGTGACTGCCATTCACCCAGACATTTCACAGATGATGAGCCATGTGCACAACTTCTTCTGCTGATCACTCAACAGTCACAGAATATCCAACACATCTGAAGCGCCGTTGTGAAACTGCAGACGTCTCGTTTTGGAACGAACCATCTGTGTGCGCACTGCAATAAGTCTTTCTGATTTCTCCTGGCTGTGAGAATAACAATGGCCCATTAGCATCGGCGACACTCTGACGCAGCAAACAGCTTCACGCTTTCACAAACAGCAGCAGATGATTGTGAAGTGCACACAGACGTGAGTGCTGACTTTCAGAGAACCTCGTTAGCCGTTTCAGTTGCAGAGACGTGGGGACTGATAGCCACAATAACATTATAACTGCATGTTCAGGTATCCTGTTTAGATGTAAAATACAGTGTGAGTAAATAATTCAGATTCATGTCCTCTCAGGCTCTTAAAAAGCACCGCTGGATCAATTCAAATAGTTAGTGAGAGTATAAACATGCACTGACACAATCCTGCAAAAAATATTTTAAAAATACACGTCTGTGTGTGTAACTTGAATCTAAAGCAAGTTCTAGCCAAGGTTAATCAGAGCCGTTAATCAGAACCAAACACTTTCTTTTACGGAACTAATGATTGAAATAGTGAAGCGAGGAGCATCTTGCTTTTCTCTCAGTCTTTGGTGAGAGTTGCACATGTGCAGTATCCATCACACACTCATGACAAAATGGCGGAGGGTTGAGACTTTTATGAGGTAAAACATTTTAATCTCTCGAGCCAGGAGTCTAGTTTGGTGGCATTCGAGGATGCGACCTGCTCACGGAAAGTGATGAAGTTTCCAGCTGTAGACTTCGTAGCTGTTATCACGAGAACCAAATCTAAGGGCCGAAAACTCAACTCAAATCAGCTGCTATGAATGTGAACAATGGAAGCATCGGTCTGTGAGCAGCTTGGGGTGAAAATACAACACTGAGACGCTCTAAATCTACTCATATGAGTCATCAGCAGCTCGCTGAATCGATTTCCCTACTTCCTACTCTTTAAGTCAACACTGCTGTCCAGCAACACCAGCTTATGCATCGAGAGCGTTTTCTCCACAATCAATACAGAGCTGCTGTTTCGCCTGAATGAGCGCTCTAAAAAAGCTGCTCATCCACTCTGCTCCGTCTGAAGAGACGCTGGTTGAATGATAATGCCGAGCTGGTGTCATGCCTCTGTGTGAAAACATGTCATTATGGCCACAGAAAGGCTTTTAAATTGAGGAGCCGACTGTCATCCGTGGGTTTAAAGTAGTGATTAGGATCGCAGATGATCCACCTGTCTGAAATGTTCACGTTTGTAAGTCGAATGTCTGCTGAGTAAAAGACGCATCAGATGACACCATGGGTGGGGCTGCTCATAGCGCTCATGTCACGTACAATTAGCACGAATTCTGCAGCCCTGTGGAACTTTCCAGCTACTTTGTGCTCACACGTTTGATTTTCTAACACGTTTCTCTGTAAGGCAGTTACAGAAGCCCCACCTTTAAAGGCACAGGGTTCAGTACCCAAACCCGCCTCTAACTGGGCCTTATTAGCAGGAACACTTACCTCGTACAAGTTCAAATTTGACAGCAGTATCACAGAAAATTGAAAACTTAACTGTCCCATGCTGTGTTTAAAGCTACGAGTGTTTACCTTTGTCCTATTGGACCAAACCAAACTGTAAACCTGAGACTTCCAGGCAACTTGATCTCATGGGTTGGTAAATCAAGAGCACGCCACACATTCCCTGTGCCATTTCACACGTTTTAAGCTTTTCACAGGTTATTTTATGTTGTTTTTTTCAAAGTTTTAGATGTGCAAGAAAGAACAAAATGAAGTGACTTTCATCGTGTCTCCTTTGTTGTCTTAGTTGTGTGAGTTATGGTTGTATTTTTGGTTAGCTTAAGGCATAAAATACAAAAAAAAAAAACAAAAACAGTTCATATAAGTTTATTTACATCATGTAACATGGAATGTACGTGGCGTAAGTGAAAATCGTGTAAGTTAACGAGAACGCTGGTCTCCTTGCTGAACCCACCCATCACCACACCATCTCCTTATGCTACGCAACCCCACATTTTCGTCTCTAAGATGACACAAGAAGCTTCACGGACGGCTATAAAAAACACATGAAATAACTCAGGAAACTGGCATGTTTCATGTTTGAAGCATTTGTGTTTGGTGGTTCGTCCCCATGAACAACTCGTGTTGCTGAAAGAGAAGAGCAGGTGTTCCCTTAAAACCTTCACTGGATGAACACAGAATAAAGTTGAGATATGGCGAATAACAAGCTACAAACGCCGTCTAACCACTTAACAACCTAACCACACGTATCTGGTTTGAAATGCAGTCGGTTTGTTCAGCGCTCTGTACAGCAGATGTTTCACCGCCCACCCAGATGGTAGAAATGATACAATTACATTGCAAGCATGAGTTTTAGTAACAACAGAAGACAGAAAAAAGAGACAAAACTCACCATTCAGGAATGCATTACAGTAACTGCATCGACAATGAGACTTTATTCACAAGTTGTTTACACCGATAGAACAAAATATCTTTGTTTTTTTTTTTTTGGTTTGTTTTTTTGTTTATGTACAGTGTTAATGCAAGAGACCGGCCATCTACTGATTCTTGATGGAGTGTGTGATAAAAACAACAGCACTGGGGGGGTACGACCAACCGAGCATCCTCACTGTGTAAAAAACACTCATTATAACAAGCTTAGCTTTGACTCACACTGTAGAACAGAGTAGAATCAGAAGGCTTCTGTTCTTTCAATGTAGTTTCACACTTTTATAATGTACACGACAGCATTGTTCCAAACGGCAGAGAAACTACGATCTCATTCTACATGAAACAAACTGTTACAAGGAGTGTTTCTTGCAGCACATTTCAGTTTTGTGATGAAAAATTGAGCTGATTCCAACAGCACGACACCGGCTTGCTGCTGCATTACATCATATTGATACTGCACCATTTTTAACTCTTGAACTATGACATGCTCTGTTTACAGATGATAATCCTTGGCTTTTGCACTTTTAAGGTCCTTGGAGCTTCTCATATAATTCAATTCAGGGTTAAATAAAGTGAGGAGATGAACCAACATTTGCTTGCTTGGCTGAGATCAACTTGAGGCTACAGGAAAGTACAGCACAATAATCTGCTGAATAAATAGCCATGCACTAGTAGCATTGTGTATGCAAATGGTGATCCAAGTAAGATTGGACAAACTAAACTAGAACTTGAAGCTCAAAATGGTGAAATTGATTTTACACAAACTTTGAGCTGGTTTTCCAAAGTCATCCTTAGATAATGTAAGCACAGCTTTCTTCAGCTGAACATGAGCACTCTTCTCTTAGCTTTCAATGTAATCTCAGCCAACAAGAACCAAAATGGGAAATGACACATTAAAAACAGGGATTTTAAAGCGCACTGCTTCAGCCTGATGGTTACTGTTGTCCTGCCAATCCGTCTGGATGATCACATCGTGAAGCACTAGTGATGTTTTGAAGTGAGTTTAGTTCTAAGCACTGCTGACAGTTTATGGATGGACGTCGGGGAGCCATTGGCTTTGATTCATTTCCATACAATATGATAATCAAACAGTTTACGTGCACATATAATCTGAATAGAACTTTTGTTTCAGATACAGTTTACACTCTCCATTGTCTTGTAACAATTACAGACTGATCACTGACAGAAACAAACGGAAATCAACGGCTGCCTGCACTAAAGATAAAACAGTGTTAGTTCAAAAATGCAAAAAAACAGGAACATGATTTGGTTGAAAGCAAAGTAAAGCACAAGTAGTTTGTATTTAACAAGCTCCTTTCATTTACGACCCCATTAGTCAAAAGATGGTTTTGTGAAAACCAGCTGACGTGTGTTTTCAATGCAATACAGCTTCAGCTACTGTACACGTACAAATCATCCTTTAATGCTACATAGAAGAGCTGCTGTTCAGAAGCAAGACTATCCTCTTTTATCCTAAAGGTACTAGTCAGAAACACTCCATTTCATAATGGACTCATTCCAGTGTTCTCTTGTTCAGATTAATTCATGATTAATTATTCAAAGTACACAGCATTACCGCCGTTGAACTGCTTCAAAGACTCTCACAAACTTCAGGACAGAAGATAACTGCACTTCTTCAGTGTGTATCAGAGGGATTTTTCATTAAGCATTTAATCCACAGGTTAATCCGCTGGAATAAGGCCATTTTAAAATGAAGCGCCGCACGCTAGCCTCGTTTCCAGGAGGCTGGACACATTTTCCCGTCCATCTACTGTGTGTTTATTAAGGCAGACATGAGTGTAACTTCACTGACAAGCCACAAGGTTGTCTTTAAGAGATAAAGATTCAGATTGAAGAAACACGATATTGCTTCTACTAGGGGTGATGAAAATTACACATTAAAAAACAACATACCCATGTTACGTCACCTGACATCCAGTAACAGCATCCTTTTTATTTCTCTTAAAATGGGTGGAAAATTGCAGATGTTTCATCATCACTTACTGCTGAGAAAAATATCTGAAATGGCTTGTTTGTCGAGTCTTTTGTACTGATCAACACTGGGCATTGGTGAGTTACACTACAGCGTACTGCATGATAACATATCAGAAAGCATGGCACTAAAAATCAGACACAATATGACTTTGTGATACAGACATGATGATCAACATGGCACACACACTCAAAAGACACCCGTCAGTGGCATCAGCTCAATAAGATGGCAACGTGGCAAACTGAAACATCACGTGAGGAATTTGAATCACATCCAGGGCTTCTACTAAAGTATTTTAGTGATGATAGTGATGATGGATTCACAATCAAAGTCAAAACAAGATTAATGTTTGCTCTAATTAATGTAATTAATGTAAAAAACTCAGAACTTAAAGGGTTGTTCATGAGTCCTGGTAGGGTAACGACCCTTCTCAATGATTAATCTGTTATTTTTTTTCTTTTAATCACTTCATTGTTGAGAAAAATGCCCACTGCTGCTTCCCAGAGTTCAAGCTGATGTTGTGTCACACTGCGAACGCTGTCTGACCAAAGGTCTTAAAAACACACAGCATTGAGTTTAAATGTATTGTGATGCCAAGTGCCAAATCGACACCCAACTGACGCCCCTGACGAGGTCATCCCTCATCTAGAAACATAAACTATCATAAATATACTCTTAATAGAACATAGAGAAACTTTTATAATCAATCTATCAAAACGTGTTTATATGTCACTTTGGAAAACAGGCTGCATGGATCATTACAATAGAAGGGAGGTCTATCTATGTACAGGATCGCTTTCAACAGCTTGATGACAAAATGTTTACTGAGGACGGAAGGAGACGAGGAGATGAGACGAAAGAGGAGAAAGATCGTGAGAGAAGTAAAAGGAGGGCAGTTGGGAAGAGACATTAGGAGAAGACAGGGCAAAAGAGGGATCAAAACAAGGTGAAAGGAATGAATAGCAACTGGACTGAAAGAAGGGGGACTGGAAAAACTGAGACAACAAGGAGGACATGAAACAGGAAGGGCTAAGACAAAAAGACAGAAAGTAGGGAAGAATGAGAGGAGAAGGGATGACCACTGAAATACAGAGGCATAGAGAGGGGGAGGAGGGGGAGGAGGGGGGGGGTCCATCAGAGGGAGGTGCTCCTTCCTACTGTGGAAGAGCTTTCAGGATGGCGTTCACCTCCTCTGCAACGGCCGTCAATGCAAACTCAAACTGGTCCTGCAGGAACACAAAGAAAGAAACAAATGAGAAAGTTAAAAACACACCTGATGACGAGTCACCACTGGAGTCAAACGTAACTCGTCACCCGTCACGTCTCCAACTCACACAGATGTTGGATCTGGATCAGTGCCCCCATGAGGCGCCTTATGGATCATCACTCATGTTTCATAACGTTCACCGCTTTTTATTGTGAAAATGTGTAAATATTCTGATTGTGATTCTTTTGTGAATCTTCTTCAAGTGGAATGAAGGCGAAGCCTCCTCCCAAGGCTCCACATTCATCACACATTCTGCCTTCTACCTTTTCTTCACTGTCAAAAGTGTTTTTATTGGGGTAATTTATCCTGCTCAAATCGAGGGTCAAAGGTCAGAGGGTGTCCTACACTGTACAGACTGTAAAGCCCACTGAGGCAGTTGAGAATGCGTGAAATGTGAAATATTTACAAGTCAGGTTTAGTCTTGTTTAGCAGTCCTACACACACACACACACACACACTTAACCTTTACTTTATTGATTAATAGCCCAAACAACATCTTGCCTCATAAAAATCAGAAACGCCACCCGAGTGCTGAGGCTGGGACTGCTGACGACCAGGGGAATCGATGTGTGAGGAACGCAGAGAGGACGCCGTGACAGCTGCTTGCTCAGGATACATGGTTTAATAAAGCCCCGATCGATAACACACCTTTGCTTTTCTTTCTAATTATGTTCACACATCAGGCCGTAATTGAAGTTTCCACAGCGGCGTGGCGTCTTCCTGCGTACAGTCTGGTGACGAGTGTTTCAGGTAAAGCTTTGACACAGCGCAGACGTGTGATTTACAGCGTGCATCTGTGCAATTAATCCTCACTTTGTTTAGACAGGTTCATAATGTGGAATTTCACATTAAAATGACTTAAAACTGTTACACTTTGAGCGTTAACTAAAAATACTCAGTATTAAAAATAAAACTCCAAAGCTTACTCTTGAAAACTGAGGCAGCCACAGAACTTCTGATGCTGACACCCTGGGATCAGATTTTACCACAGACTATCACCACCCATTTGAATTCTGTACATATTCCTCTGTGATCTGGGCAGACCTGACTATAATACCTGTTCAATTACTTTTCACAAATCGATTGATCGCGCCTGATGCTGAGGGATGAGTCCCCAGAAACTGCAAATCCAGCCTATCTCACCACGGGGACCAAAGAGTGGTAGCCAACCTGAAACTTAAAAAGTTTTAATGGAGGTATGACTGAGTGTTCGTTAGACTGCGCTCTGGCGTGAAGGTTTGATCCCAGCGACTGTCAAAGACTAAATGCCAGATTCAAGAATGAGAAGACGACATTTGTGATTTTGTGGAGACAAACTTTCCTCACGGTGCAAAGCAAACTCAATACTGCAGCTCCACCCCCTGATCTCCACTGCACACACTCTGGCTCCAAATGACATCACCAGAACTCGTATCAGGGGTATTTTGGCTTCATTCCTGACATTCAAGACGTGCCGGCCATCTTTACCTGATGTCACAGGTGTGTGTATTCTGGTAACTGTGGTCAGGTGTGCGTGCGTGTGTTTCTGGGGAGAAGTTTGAAAAATGACTGATGCTTTCGTCTATGATTGATGGGCTTGTGTTAATGAAATGATCTCACACACGGCAGGATGTTGTCTTTATGTGTTAGACTGCTGAAACAGATCGTGTGTTTGCAGTTTTTCAGGTGTAGGAGTGCGTGTGCGTGCGTGCGTGCGTGCGTGTGTTACCTTGGTCTGAACCATTCCCGGCCTCTGATCCCGCAGGTGTTCCAGAGTCGCCGCAATATCAATCTCCTTGGCACCTGTCACACACACACAAACGACAACACACACATATGATCTGGCGTCAGATTGTGTTCAGGGCGCCGGCGGGATAATCCAGCTAACATCTGTCAATCTGGTGTTTTATACCAACTCCCTTTAGAACAGCGAAAGGCGATTACATTCATCCTCTCTGCACAAACAAACACACACACTGACTCTACAAACAGCCTGGTGGTTGTGTTTTGTTGTCGGGATGAAAGAAAAAGATAAAGACGGAAAAGAAAGCTGCTGGAGAGGACTTTGTGAGGGAAATCACGGGCTCACATGTTTGTGGCCTTTTCGAAAAGGAAACCGAGCTGATCGTAAAGCTCCTCGTCGCTCTTTGATAGTAGCCTTTGAGCTCATGAAGGTTGCCCACCAGAGCTCTGTGAGCTCCTGCCAAAATCTGATGTGCGTGTGTGTTTATGTGTGTGTGTGTTGGGCTCTCAGTGTACTTGCCGGTCGGCCTGTCGTCGTGGCAGCCTGGCGGGACGCCCCACAGCTGACGACAGTGCGGCTGCCAGCAATCGGCTGAATGACCTCCGGTCAGATTACCAGACAATGTGACACATTACGAACAGACTCTAATCCTGCATGTGAAGTGTGTGATCGTGTGTATTATCGTTTATTACTTTCAGCTGAGTGAGGATCTGTCCAAGCTGAGTCTCAGGTTTATATTTCATTGATTTCGAGGTGTCAAGTGTCACGAGTCTCAGGTCCACTGGCTTACTGTCAGCCACACAGTTTCTCCATGTATCTGACTGACAGTGCTGATACGTCAGTATTACAGCTGCTTTATGTGTCGGCACATCGAAACAATAAAGTGGACTTCAGTCCAACACATTTAAATTAGACCAGCAGACATTCTTATTGTAAAG
The DNA here is from genome assembly GCF_020382885.2 of Scatophagus argus. Classification (NCBI taxonomy): domain Eukaryota; kingdom Metazoa; phylum Chordata; class Actinopteri; family Scatophagidae; genus Scatophagus; species Scatophagus argus. The sequence goes on along the minus strand of NC_058505.1, from coordinate 2,383,459 downwards.
GTAAAAATGATTTTTACTCACGTTTCTAACTCACGCTGCATTTGTGTTTTTCTTCATAGTTGTAGTCTGTTTGTAAAGATAAAATTAGCAGTGAAGTTTACTCTTCACACGGCGGACAGGCCAAAAAAATAGCTTTGATATTATACAGTTTCTGTGCAGAAGAGGAACATTTTCTGTTTTAATTTTAGATGACATAAACGTGACCTCAACAAAGCGGCTCTATAAGGAGAGAAAGAACTTAACAAAAAGAAACAAAAAGAAGAAAAATACTTTCAAAAAGCCCGAAACACTGAACACTAATGTGAAGTATTCATGTAGGTGAATTAACAAAGGAAAAAAGGGAGTCTGAAGGTGCTTTTAAAAACGTTGTGAAGGGATACTTTTGTCAGAATAATATATTACATAATTGATATATATATATTTATATTTCTATATATATATATATATATATATTAATGTAGCTTTCCATTAGTGAACAGCATTTCTGTCTAAGACAAATATCTCCTGGCAAGCAAATGAACTCTATCCTGCTTTTAAAAGTCACATTGAGCTTATAATGACCTCCCGTCGCCTCATAATGTCAAAGGAGCATAACTAATAGCTGCAGCTACTCAACCATTAGCTGAACAGGAGCAGAAAGGAGACGAAGTGAAAAGACTGAAGGGGAAGGAAGACATCTCACAGAAACAGAGAAACAGCTGAAGAGAAACGAGAGCGAGAGGTGGGAGCAACAATTAAACTCACGGAGAAGGCGAGAAAGAAAAAAATTAATTTGTTTTCTGTCCTCCTCCTCCTCCTCCTCCTCCTCCATCCAAACTCTGAGGAAACAAAAAACGCAAGAATTCTCTTTACCTTCTTCTTGTTGTGACACATAATAACGCTTCTTGTTCTTGCCTGCGTGCACAGGGAAATGAACGGTGGGAGAACAGCGCATTCACACCATTTTCTTATTCCGTTTCACAGGTTTTGTGAGCTTTTTTTCCCTATTTTACAACACAATAGACCCCCTTCCAGCCAGGGAAGCTGCAACACACTACACACTGCCTCAGTTTTTCTGTTTTTTTTGTTGGGGGGGGGCTTAACAAGCTGAAGGCTATTGTGCAGATTGTGATAAACCTCAAACTGGACGGTAAGAAAAAAAAAACAAAACAAGAATAGCCTTATTGGAGCTTTCCCTCTTTGCAAACGTCTCCCTTGAAGGAGATGGAGGCCTCATTTTGAACTTCCCTCCATGGCAAGACCCTCGCTTTAGGATAGAGGTCGCGAAGTAGGACTGAGGGAAGCTGGGGCGGGGGGCAGAAGAGGAGAGGGAGGAGAGCAGATTAAAAAAAAAGAAAGGCTGGACCCTTGAGGAGCCCCGAAAATCCGAAGCTGAGGGCCGGGCTCACCAGCTGGACTGGGGAGGGAAAGAATCAGAGGGATGCTGAAAAGCACTCGATGGGTTTCGATTCTTAAGATGAAGAGAAGGGTGGCGGGTGGTGTGTGTGTGTGTGTGTGTGTGTGTGTGTGTGTGTGTGTGTGTGTGTGTGTGTGTGTGTGTGCGCGAGGGAAACGAGGGAGCCCTTTGGAAAAGACGAAGGAAAAGCAAAATGTGAGAACCACAGCAATACCTCCTCAACCATGCAACACCACCATAATACCAATTCACAATTCATTCCTCGGGAGAAAGAGACTGGGAGAGAGGAGGAGGGAGGAGGAGGGAGGAGGAGGGAGGGCAAGGGAGGCTGGAGTGATTCTGTGTCTGAGAGGGAGGAAGAGGAGGAGGAGGAGCTGGGAAGTGTCTTTGATCAGGATGGGGGGAGCCTGCAAACCTGAGGGCCTCCAGCTTCTCAGGCCAGACAAAACGGTCGGATGTGCAGGGGGTGGAGAGCTGAGAGCTGAGGTGTAGCCGAGGGAGAACCACACAGCTTCTCCGAGGGGGACATTTTATGAGCCACACTTCCATTCGACATGTTTCAAACTCAAAAAAGACCGGATCAGTTGAGGCCTATCCGGAAATTAAAACGCTTTTTCTCTTTTTGATGATCGGATGTTATTCAGTTTTTAGTTGCTTAATATAAACAGAATCAGTCATCAGTCACCTTATGATTTTTAGCACTTCTGAGCCTTTGAAAAGTGAAAGTGTAGAAATATTATTGTGAGTTAAGTGGGTCATTTTACCGTTAAAAAGCACAAACTATCAAAACGCTGCTTGTCTTCCTGCCTTCACGTCATCAGATTATTACCGGATTACAGGCAGCACTTTAGCGCAGTTTCTGGGCGAGCTGGAGCTACGTTTTCCTACTTTACTATTGGTTAGTTTTAGGCAAATCGTCCTACAGTGTGAAGATGATCAGAGGTTTTACATGTAAATGCTTTAATGAAAGTGCAAACCAACTGTAAAGCACAGTGAGGCAAGCAAAGGAAGAAACCAGCAAAGGAAACACCGTCAACGTCTGGTGTCATCGCTGTCACGTCAGATTCTCAAAACTCCACTTTGGGGATATTTTAACTTGAAGGATTACATGTTCCTGTCAGGGGTTAACGACATTCACTGAACCTCTTCAGAGGCAGCTGGATAAAACATGGAGGGCTGTCGAAACTCACAGCAAAACTTGTCGGGAGTTTAAATTTTAGTTCACTGTGACCGTCTGCCCCTGGCCTTCAGTGGTGTTTTTGAGCTCCCAAACAGCTAACTCATTCTAATAAATACACAAGTCCAAGACAAAACTCCCCGCACAGCGAGTGAAGCAGCTGTGCTTTAAAAGTCAATCAAAACAGCAGGCGGCCATTTTCAGACAGCTGGGTGATGGAGTTGCATCATTCTACCTGTCAGGGCTGCCAGCCAGTGAAGCCGGCTTGTTCAAAAGCAAGTTTTTGTCGCGTATGGTGAAACCATATGAGGCAGCACAGCTCGGCTCAGCTGGGCTCAGTTTGGCTCACAGCAACAAGGTCCAGTGTTTGATGATGATGATGAAGATTCAGTTGGGAGGGCGAAATCATGTTGAGAAACTTTCTTCTAGAGCAGCTTTGGGAGAAGGACTGAGGACACCCGCCCACACCCCATCCTGCATCCATCAGCTCCCACCCAGTCCCGCCCTTTTCTCCCAGGCCTCTTGGTGCTGAGGAGGGGCCCTGGGGCCCCCGGTCACAGTGTGACAGGCTGGGGAAAGGCCCCTGATGCCCGACTGACCCTTTGATCTGGAATTAAAGACCCAGGAGCTCGTTCTGCTACAGCAGCAGCAGCACCGTGGGACACTTCACACACACACACACACACACACACACACACACACACACACACACACACACACAATAACGAGCAAACTCAATGCTTTATGTGTACATAATTGAATAAAATCAGCCAGAACTTCATGAAACTAAACGTCACCAACTGCCACATGTAATATTCAGGCTCCAATATAATTACTGCACTGTGTTTATTATATCAGGCTCTGATGATAGTAATCATCCTGCACTCACAGTGGGCTTCCAACAGTCAGTCGACTGCCACCTCTTATCCTCTCCTTCCTTCATCTTTCTCCCATCGTTATATTTTGGAAGTCACCTGTCTTATTTTGGGGGTTTTTACACTTTAAGTGTGTTTCATTGTCGTGACAGGAGAGATAAACCCTGCAGTGTGGTGCCAATGCAGCATCGCACCGACCGAGATAATGAAACAGATATTAAGTCAGCACCAACCAATAAATACAACCAGTTTTGTTTGTATCAACAGTTAATAGAAAATATTATTTTCAGGTACCAATTACTGTAATTATCCAATTAAATATCCTTTTATTTAATGCAATTAAAAACAACATTGATAACGTTGTATTTTAACAGCAGTGTTTTTGACTGAGAGACTGAGGGCACGTTGCCATGGTAACGCCTCTCCGCAACGAGGACGGACAGCGGCGGCACCCACCTTTAGCCATCTTGTTGAGGACCATGTCGATCAGGATGTAGGTCCCAGTTCTCCCTGCACCGTCGCTGCACGAGTGGGCGAGAGACCAACACACAGAACCAGGCAGGTGGAGAGAGAGAGAGAGAGAGAGAGAGAGAGAGAGAGACAAGGGTTGGTTAAACGTTTATTAATGTCATTTTACGTCATCATTACTCGTCAGTTTCTTTCAGGTCGTGCTAATAAAACCCGATACGCGCGATACTTCATCCACTGCATCCAAGCATGTCGACATTCTGTGGCGTAAAACCGGAAGAAGCTAAAGTGAAAGACCGCAGCTGCTTTTCGCTGTTTGGTTTCATGATGGAGATCACGTCGTGACCTGGGAAGTGTGCTCTGATGCAGCCTGCAGGCAAAGCTGTCTTTTGTAAACCTGTAAAATTTAAAGTTCTCCGAGATACATTTTTCGTAAAGTATTTGTAAAGTGTTTGTTGTCACTCGGATTAGACTGACGACGCAGTAAGTCAGTGCAGTTTGTTCCAGTGAAGCAGACCCTGACGTGGGGTGATTCAGTGAGCTGCATGTGACTCGGCTGCTCACTTAGCGACTAAACAGTTTGACGCAAAATGTTATTTTTCATGTGACTTTATCGATTTAAAGACTCGACGGCTGGAGCTGCGTTCAACAGCGTCGGTATCAACGTAACGTCTGCAGGCTCCACAAGATCGTCATCATGATTCACATTAAACATTTCTGCTGGCGAGACGGGATGAACGGGACTTCTTTCTGCGAATTGCTTGCTTGCTTGCTCAGCAGGTCCCACAGCTGCTGCACCTTAAAGTTACACTACGTAAACAACACACAACTTATTCACCTTCGACCACATTCACGTTACCGTTGGCTGTTGTTGTATCCCGACTCTGGTGTTCGGCAGGTGTGCAGTCAGAGAGATTTAACACGTCGAGGTTTATGAGTCTTCTAATGCCATTTCAAGGGGATAAACAACTTCAAAGGCGTATAATTATGGAACAGAAAGGCAGAAGCGGGTTTTATTTTGGTCAGGAATTAAAAAGCATCAACGTATAAACCTGTTTAACAAAACGGCAAAGCCACCGTGTTTGTCTGCCGCGGACGTAAACGCATGTTTTTCTGTTCTGGAAAATAAAAGCGTATCAAAAAAAACGACGCAGCAAACTGAACACGAAAGAAAATTGGACCCTGTGATGTGTGTGGAGGGACCCAGATTTATTTCGAGTGTTGAAAATTGATGTCTGCCCCCCCACCCCCCCATACACACACACACACACACACACACACACACACACACACACACACACACACACCGGTCTATTTCATGGGCTGGTGTGTAATCCAGCAGACTCGAGTGTGTGTGTATGTGTGTGGGTGTGTGTGTGCTGGCATGTGTCCATCCTTCCTGAATATTTCATTTTCATTGGGTCGTTGGTTATTTTCTACATGCCCACACACACACACACACACACACACACACAGACGTATGTTCCCGGTGGCAGTAATTGAGCACGACCACCACAGCATCATTCTGTGTGTGTGTGTGTGTGTGTGTGTGTGTGTGTGTGTGTGTGTGTGTCTCGTACAGGTTATTACAGCGTGATTAGATCTGTCGTATCGCTGCACCTTGCCAGGATCATTACAAGGCGATCAAAGATATGTGATGTGTGTGTGTGTGTGTGTGTGTGTGTGTGTGTGTGTCGGCAGAAGCCTGAGGGCTGTGAGTAAACACGTCAAGATGTCTGCTGCCTTCTCTCACTCTTTTTAAAATGAGCGACGGGGGGAAAGAGGGCCACAGAGAGGGAGGGAGGGAAGAGAAAGAGGAAGAAAGAACTGAAAAAGACAGAAATCCAGAGGAGCAGAAATTCAGCGAGACAGAGAAGCTCTCTGAATGCTGTGTGATTATTGAATTTCTGCATCTGCACTCTTCTGTTCTCACTTCTCACCCTGATTGCTTCACTCTGCTCTCTGTATGCATTAGGCTGACAAATGGCCGCGCACAGTTGGGTTTGACAAACTCGCCTGAAAGCGCCGAGTAAAAGTCTGCAGAATGAATGCGTCTCAGTCCTTTCATCACCACATCCTAACACGTGATTGGCCGCTTGAGTTCGGGAACGAGCTCCGATTTGTCCTGTACTTGAGGTCACAAGTGAGAATGCGGTTCTCAGCTCGAGGCCTGGCGCCTGACATTAACGCCTGCCATAAGAGAAGCCACGAGGCCTGACGGGAAAAACGCAGCAAAGGCCTTTAAAAGCACCTGAGCACGACAGAGTTTTGGACGCCTCTTGAGACAAAGTGGTGCAGTGCCTCGGTGGGTTCGCTGCTGTTTATTACCTGAAAGACGTCCAGCAGAGAAACCACATTTTGTCTTTTTGGAAACCATATGAATTGGAAGGCCCTGCACACTAATTTGACTGCCATCACAGCTCCAGGGAAGAGTGAGAAAGACCTGACCCGTTTCCAGCTTGGGGTGTTCGTGCATTACTATTCCCTGGCGTGTTAGACACTTTTGCCAGTCACACAAAATAAATGAAAGTGAAGCCTACATATGCTATTTCTATCACGTCGCACGTATTTGCAGCAATTTGTCAATAAACTTGATACAAACAAACAGCTACAATTTATGGTGCTTTATGGTCTACTTCACTCTAAATGGAACCATAATTTACTAAATGAACATCGTGCTCTATTGGGGAAGACTTGAAACTAACGACTGAGACCATAAACTCCTGAGGAAACTGTTCACTGAGGTCGTAAATCAAGTGAGAAGTTGGCTCATTTTCTCATATGCTTACATGCAATCAGAATTCTTTTTGAAACCAGTGAGTGCAGTAAGAAAAGAAACCAACAGCTGGAGGTTTCACTGTGTTTCTAAACATCATATTTGGAGGAACTTGAGGATGACCCTGCTGCTCTATAAAGGCAGCTTTCATACTCCACCAATTTAGTCCAGAGATGTACAGCTTCATCATCCCGGAAGGAGCCATTACACCATATTACGTAATAGATCACTTGGCGGGGGAGCGAGCGGACAGATACTATGGCTGTCTGTTGTGGAACTTTTTAGTTTATTTATCTCTAATCCAATCATTGCAGGGTGGCAGGATTTTCTGTCAAATACAGATTTAATTACGTCTCGCTGGTCTGAGCTGTTTCCTCAGGTGGAGGGGCTATGCAGATGTGACAGACAAACACAACAGCTGTAACCCTCCCGTGTCCCCCCACCCCGCCCGCCTCTCACCCATCGACTCCGACCGACACGCCGCAAACTTTCAAGTGCCTCCGATTAAAAGTTGTCCTCCTCTGTGGACAGTTTGTTCGACTAAATTACAACTTTTTGGCTAATTAATTTTCTCGTTTTAAATGTTTGTCGCCCTGCGCCGTGCTGACACGTGACACGGGCGCTGGAGATAAATTAAATGGTAACAGAAACCGCAAAGGCCCCCCTGGCCGAGTTCAGCTTCAGATCATCTGAGCAAATAAGCAATCAGTGAGAGGTCTGCTCGTGTGCTTGTTTGCTCATTAAAGACAATCACATCTCAGCCAGAACAGCCCTGAATGAGAGCGAGAAGCCTTCACACAAATGCAAAAGAGAATACAGGTCAGCTTTAGTCATTATTGTACTTGCCTGCAGTGGACTATGATAGGACACGAGCGTCCCCGGTAGCACTTGTTAACTTTCCTGTAAAAAAACAGAACAGAAAAACAGGTTCAGTGTTAACATCACAGCGTGCACACACACACATACACACACACACACACACACAGTCAGTACATTGTGTCCCTGGGCTTTTAGAAATAATAACCTTGAAGAACAGCATGCACAGCACCGTCCATTCAGATTTCTAGAAGGAACAGACAGGCAGAAAAGTTCCTCAGCTCTGCCACTCTGCCTCATCTTCCGACTCTTCAGCTGTTGTCCAAACTGTACAGATCGTACTTTTATACTCTTCGTACTTTCATGCACACCAAGAGTATAAAAGTTGTATCAAGAGAGAGACGCTCCTCTCTGCGCAAATATGTTTTAATGTGCTGTTCAGCTGCAACGGAGACACGAAAAGGACGCCATTTTGTGCCTGTTTGAAAATGGACGGGCCAAAACCAGTTTTAAGAAATTGTTTGAATTTCCAGCAGTGAGGTACTTTTCAACTATACATTTAGATAAATCTGCATTCACGTTCGTTGCTGCTTTTGCACAAAAAAGTCGAGAGCTGCCTCAAGGCGTGTGTTGGAAACGGCACGTACTTTTTGAAAAAATTCTGTTAAAAATTGCACACTTTGCTCATCAGAATGCACAGCAGCCCGCGAATCACAAACATCCAGCTTCTATCCGAGCAAAGCAGCAGAGAGCCGTGAGTTTGATCGCAGCTGGAGATCATCTCTGATTCCATTTCATGGTGATAACTCTAAATAACAATATTCAGCACAAACAGGCTCTATGAAGGTACGCTGTGTGGTTTGTGCTGAATCCATAATGCATCGCTCAGGCCAGGAAAGAAACCTCAGACCTGCGGTGCTGATGCTTCACTTTTTCACTACTTGAGCTGGCAGGTTCCATAGTCAGATATGTTTAGAGTGAATTTCATGACCTTTGGGTGCCTGAAACCTCCTCCAGTCCTCATTGTAAACAGATGTTATTTTAAAAGACCTTATTTAAAATGTTCTCAAACTTTTCAAAACTAGGCCTTATTTTATTCAAACTTCAGAGACTGTAAATCTTTCACCTCTGCTAAGGTGGTTTTCAATCTCCTCGACTTTGATTTTTAGTCGGCAGAACACCTCAAAAAACCGATGGAGTTCGGTGATATTTGGGGGCAAGTTGGGCCCACGAGAAAATCCTCAGGACAACTTGAGGACAACTGGACAAACTCACTCACTCGAAAGCTTCATTCACTTATTATTCTGTCTGTGTGTAAAACTGAAACCAAACGTTCAACCATGTTTGCTGGACTTTCTAAGAAAAACCACGAAATTGACAAAATCTTTGGGAGTAGACTTAGAGAGAATTTCCTCAGGCCAAGACATAACACAGAACACACACAGGAATCACATCACAATAACTGAGGAAAGGAAGTCTTTTTGACTAAAAAGAAAAACCCCAATCCAACAAAACGGAAAAGTCGGAGCCTCACTGCAGACAATTAAAAGTGATGTTACCATGGAAACAGAGACAAGAATCAGCAACAGGCGGGGTTGGGATTGGGGTGGGGGTGTATGGAGGGGTGCCGGATTCAAAAGAGAGACTGTAACCATAAGAGAGACTGAAGACTGTCATAGAGGGAGATGGAGACGATAAAGACAGAGACAGATTAAAAGATTCAGAGAAGGAAAGACAACTAATGGAGAGAGAAATGACAGACTCTGGCTGAGTCCACGCTAAGCTGGCTCGCTGTGGAAACGCTGTGGAAAACAACGTGGCTCCACACTGACACTTCTGTTGTCGTATTAAGACCTCGGTCCACACTGAGAGGAGCGTTTCACTGCAAGACGCAACAGGAGATTCTGTCCTGACGGCGTTGACGTGTTTCACTTGGACCGTTAACGAGTGACGGGCGTGTCTGCCTGGAAAACACAGTCATTCACGGCAGGTGACGCTGCCACCATTCGCAATCTGCATGTGAGCAGCACTCGCCCACGCCTTTGTGAAATGGGCCCCTGATCTCCACCTTCTCTCTTCTAAACTCATTTACATATATTTACATGTGCAAAAACGGGCTTGATTAGGGCTCATAAAGGCCCCTCGTTCACCTTCCGAACCTGCAGCACACATCATACATCTCATGCAACTCGTCACAGATGCGGTCAAGCGACGCCATCTGATACAATAAGCGCGAGTGCGAATGTATCCTCATGAAGAGACGAGAGAGACGGAAGAGAGGGAGAGACAGATCGAGGCTGAGAGACGGAGACGAACTGAAACGTCCAAGAAAGGAAGGAGGCGTGGGGAGAGAGAGAGAGAGAGAGAGAGAGGCCGGAGGAGGCGGGAGGAAGTCAAGCAAAACATGAGCAAGCAAAAAGGCAAGAGGTCATCTCAGGTCACTGGGCACGGAGGGGAGAGAAAGAGGAGAGGGAAGAAGGGGAGTAAAAGAAGGGTAAGAAGGGGGGGTCCGTGAGGCCCCTTGGTTGCAGAGTCACAGTCTCCAATGATCACTTTTGTGACTATGCAACTGGGCTTATATTACTAGCTGCAACATCACAAAAATGACACTGGCAACCGCTAGTTAGCTGGTAAAACAGGGGGAAGAAGGACAGAGAGGATTTGTAAGCGATGGTTCGGCTCAGTCAGTCGGTTGTGAGTCAGGTTAAAAACAAAACAAAACATGCCACCCAGAGCATAAAAGGAGGAGAGGTCAGCCAGCACCCTCACACCATCGAGGTGCAAAATAAACGAAACGTCATAAACAACAACAAAAAAAAAAGAAAAATGAAAAGAGGGGGCTGGGATGGAGGTTGTTATTGTGAAAGTACCAAATCCCCAGTAATAAAAGTGAAAAATATCTCCCTCGGCGCTTTCTTCATTGTCTTCTGACCCCAACGCCCTGTGAGTAAAGGCAATATTTCCTAACTGATGGTGGGTGGTGACGCCCACCAGACCTTTTTATAATCGCTGTGACCACAAACCCTCACTCTTGATATCTCACCTAATTGATGCGCGCCAGCAGCACGGCCACACCGGGCCTATACACACACACACACACACACTCACACATACATATATATATATATATATATATATATATATGACAGAGTTGGGGTCTATCACTTGAGAAAATCCACAGTGAATCAGGGAAAAGGGGTCGCGGCGGCTCTCACCAAATAGGCAATACAGTATATCAGTTTAAAAGAGGTCGGAGGGGTGGAGGGAAGGGAGCAGCTATAAAGGCGCCGGAGATAAAGGATCACTCTGGCAGAGTTTCCTCAACGCATCCTGAATTACACTGTTATCGAGTGGAAAATGCCCAGGATGTTTGAGGACATAAAGATATTTCTCTGCCCGCATCTCAGGGTCACGAGTCAAAACTCCTGGAGAAGTGAGAGGTTTAAAGTTATTATGCCGTGAGCGAGCCACAAAAAGCCATTCAAAGTCTCTGTGGCTCAGGGGACGGGAGGCTGACAAACAACTCCAGGACCTTCACTTTCATTTTGTTTTGAAGAAAAAGAAAAATGTCAAAAAGAAGCCAAAAAGAACCATAACCACAACCATCCCACCTCCTACACTACACTGAGCGACCTTTCCAGCCTTTCAACTGCAGTACGTTAAGAAGGCAAAAGAAAAATTTTGGATCACTTAGATGACTGGTGATGGGGCATTTCAGGACTTGTGTTATGTCAGAATTGACACTTCTGGTGCCCACTTTTGTGCTTTTTGTTCTTCTATTTCACTTTGTGACTTTTACAGACTGGCAACCCTAGGAGATCGTGCATGGACTTCTAGCTAGATGAGGAGTGAATACACAGAAGAAACTCAAAGAACCACAGTACGGAGTCCGACAAAAACCACCAGAAAAGCTGCTGTGTGCCTGAATGTGACAACAGTAATCACGGGTCATACAGATACAAGATTGGCAAGACTTCTATTTTGTGTAAGTTAGCTTGCACATAAAGAACAACGTGAGTGCAAATCATTTCATCACTTTGGACAGAAACGTACACTTGCAGCGAATACACCACAGTCCTTCTTATGTCTATCTGCAAGTGGACGTCTTTACAAATACAGGCTGGTTTTGTTCAACCAAAGCAAAGAGAAAGTGAGGTAACCGGTCTTCTTAAGTTCTTCTTAAATTCTCAAAAATCCTGCTATAAAAGAGTGTTTTTTTCTTTCAAAAAGAAGCTTCTTTAACGCCCTCTTAAACCCCACTGCTTTCACTATCAACATTGAAAGCAGCCTTTCGTACTTCATGTACTTGAAAGAGAATTCTTTAAAGAAACACTAAAAAAGTCTTCATTTCCTGTCCTGTACAGAAAAAAATATGTTGTGAACTCGATGTGGATGCCTGAAGGAGATCTACCCAGTCGCACACACTCGCCCACAGTATAGACGCCCCGGTTCAAAAGCCAGGTCTGTTTGTGCACTGTGACCAAATAATCTGCAGTGGGAAGCCGGTGAGGGATCACAGTGTTGCTCGGTTTCTTGGTGCAGCTTTGGTTTGGAGTGCATCATTGACCAGGACAACAGCACAAGGGGGGAATAGAACTCTCCTCTAAAACAGCTCAGTGATATGAAGTAACTGCATGAAAAGCAGGAGGTCTAAAAAACTCTTAAACTCTTTTAAAAAGTCCTTTTTTAAAAAAAAAAGTATTTCTCTATACCTGCGGAAGTCGAGGAGCGTCCGGCTGGTCTCTGGCACGTTCTGGTTGAGCCAGGTCAGGAAGTGGAACTGAGTGACGGTTCGTGTCTCGTTGGTCTGCATGTTCTTAAGGTAGAAGCTACGAACCAGGAAGTCGTCGCACCAGATGTGCTCGGATACCAGGTTCACCTGCAAGGAAACACAATCCAACAATGAGCACACATCCATACGCAAAGGACGTGCACAAGACTCAAAAATCAATGAAGGCTTGGAACATAACTTATGCTAACACCACATGCTTTACTAAGCCATGACAATCTTTTGGGATAAATTATCTTATATTTCGAGAAACTCTTTTCAAGCTTACACGATAATTAGAGAAAACATGTTGGCCTGGAAAATGTGACGAGTACCTCTGAACTGCCATGCGTTAGAGACGGCGTTAACCGTTTTACCTCGTAGATGTGATACAGGTTGGAACCCTCGTCGGGCCAGTAGTGGTAGCACTGCTTCACCCCGCTCTCGACGAGAGGCGTCAGCATGACAACAACCACGCAGCCGTTCTCCCACACCATCTGCAAACGAAACGCGCCACACTCAGTACGGCAGGAGCAGCATCTTATGTTTCTGAAGTGACTCGGGCAGAAACGCTGAAAGACGAGGTCACGTTTTAGTCTTGTTTGCTGGCTTCCTCCCTCACTCTCTGACTGATGACAAAATAAAACACATGTACACAATTCCAGTGTACGACAACACATGTAACAAAGCTCTAGTCCTTTTTTAGACATTTTACCCATCATATTTTTAAAAGTCAAGCACTTTTCCATTTCCTCAGAGTGGGAGTCACATTGATGAAGGGAGCTCGATTTGGAGCAAGATCTCATATGAAGCTGTCAACACTTCAAAGCAAAATCTGCTAACAGGAACACTGACGTGTCCTCACTCACCCACTCGCTTGGCTATTGGTCCATAATCAGTTTAAATTCTATCATCCTGGAAGGGTAGATGTGTCTGTTTTGGGGGTGGGGTGAAAATGAAATCTTAGTTTGAAACCATACCCTTACAGCAGGCTTGTTTACTGCACTGCAAACTTTAGCAAGAAACTACGGGGAAGTCAAGCATCGTGGCACGACAAGTAATTGCTGTCGAGGCGGTTCCTTCGCTCAGCTGGGTCATTCCACAGTGAGACCCGGCACTCGGTCGTATTTTTCCAGCTGGCACTCATGTTCTCACAGACGGAGGGTGGGCTTTCTCTGGAGATCCATTCCACTCTGATCAGAGGTAACAGTCAGCCGTTAATGGAAGTCATAAAACAATACCGCTCTCACATCATCCTGTTAAATAATCAAGATGGCCGCACCTGCCGTCCAGTCTGGAGCGCTGCCACGCCTTGCTGGAGATTTAACCAAAGTTAATTGCGGCGGGATTTTGAATTACTGCACCTCCACACACCCTCCAATCAGCCCCCGCTGCTCCCATGCTTGGCCTCATGGATCTAAAGATGTGACGGTGCACTTTTTTGAGAAATGGTGTTAATTTGTTTTGGTTGGCGGGGTGAGAACTCAGGGAGGAGCCGGGAGGACGCGTTCCTTCTTGTAAAGCTTGTTTGGTTTGTTAAAATGCAAATTTAATTTATCCTGGAAAAAGTAAATTGCACACGATGCTCTTTTCTTGCCATCACCCAGAGTTAGCCTGTGGGAGGGAGACACTGTGTGGTATGTGCCCTCAGCACTTTGCTCAAGGGCACCACAGAAGAATCCTGATGGGGATGATGCTCAGTAATGTGATGACTATAGTGTAATAACTTTGGCAGATCCTGATTAAAGAGTCTGATAAGAGACAGAACTGCTGGTTGACTGGGCCACTAAGCCTGCTAAACCCCAAGATGAATCCACGAGGAGCAGTAGTTCTGCTCTGAGAATTTCAGACAAAATGATCTTTTCAGCTGTGGCCTGAAATCTGTGCGCTGGATACCGACTACAACATGGTCTCTAGACTACAGATCAGCGTTATTCTTTTAGAAGCTGTGTTTACAGCTCTTTTCTGGGACCCAAATGGTGTCAGGTCAAGAGGATTTAGTCTGAAACCACTTTACATGCACATGCAGGATTTTCAAATGCAGATAAACCCACTAAAATAGACTAGTGACCCTTTCGCCACAGCCAGTAGACATGTTTGCCTTTCGCCAGGGTTTTTTTTTCCCTGTTGTGTCACATTCAATGTCAAGAAGGGACAGGACAACAAGGGAACAGTAGAATTAAGTAGCACCTAATCTGATCGAACACATGCTGACATGGAGGTTTTACGGAGGTTACCTTTTTAATATCCTTTAGCTCAGTCTCTCCTTAAAAATCAGAGTCGACTGAACAGCGTTCCAATGCAGCTTGAATGGAGAGTATTGATGTTGCAACATCCAGAACTTCAGCATCACACCAGAAGAGGGTGGAAAATTAGCGTGTCCACTTGGGTGTCATGTTCCCATCACTGATGATTGGATCTGGAGCCTCTGGAGCTGATAAACACCTGTGACTGCTGCAGAGTCTTTTGACCCGGGAATGAACGCTGATTGTACCTTTTCAGACGGGAGACAGAAGCCAGAAGTTTGGCGTTGTACCTCTGGGCGCAGGTACAGTTCACGTAAAGTCTGATGGTATCTCTGCTGAAGGGAGACTTGTGGTAAGAGGAGGAGGAGGAGTTCTTCTTCTTCTGCTGGTCTGGACAGTGTTGTTTCCTCTCAGGTATTAGAGGCATGCAGATTTTGATAATCGATAACCAGCACTGATTCATCAGTTTTGCCTTGTTCCTCTTCTTCGGTGGTCGAATGAGCCTGCTGAGGCTCTGCTCATTTGTCCTCTGGAGCACTTTCTCTGAGGTTGCCCTTATCCCTTCCCTGTGGCCTAACAGGGCTACCGTCGCTCTTCAAGGGGCCAATCGCACATACGGCATACAGGCCCTGTAAGACCTCCCCGTGGGCTTAGAGGGTCTTCTGAAATTAGCATTGACCATCCTTCCGCCCTTTTCTTTTTTGTTGGACAAAACTTGAAGATTGGTTGACTGAGCACAATCTCTCTGTTAACAATAACAATAATCTGTGATACTTTGTATCACAGCTAGCAGAGTCACCATTTAGAAATTTGAATGATTTCCGATGCGACTTTCATTTATCGCAGAATAATTTTGTAGAAGAAAAGATATTTGAATTGGATCTGGGCTCAGTGTTTCAACATTACTCTGGAAAGGACATTGTTCTCTTTTAAAGTTAAACAAAAAAAGATAATGTTTACCTTTATATTTCACTCAAGGTAATTACCAGCAGTGACTCTGCAAAGGCATGAGATGTCTTTTTCTTCTTAGCCTGAAAATTAACACGACTGGGAATGCAGAAGAGACAGAACTTTTTTGACAAGGGGACCTTTTTCCCTCCAACACACACGCGCACACACACACACACACACTGCACCTCACGACACATGCACGTACACCTCGACTGGCCAGAATAACTTATCGATCCACTGGTCCCACATTCAAACCCAATCCAACACTTGGGACAGTGGAAAAAGTGTTAATGCATCTCCTGCATTGACAACATGTGTCCCATTGTAGACTGTGGAGTGTGTGTGTGCGTGTGTGTGTGTGTGTGTGTGTGTGTGAGGGTGGCAGAGGCGTTCCTGGGCCGTGAACATGATGGTGAAGGAGAGATTAATAACGACATCCACAGAACAAGCTGGTCTCCTGTGTGGCTTGCTGCACTAATAAAAATC